>NC_044347.1:30573878-30873878 GCF_007364275.1 Archocentrus centrarchus
AACTCTGCTTTGCCAACTTCAAACTGTCAGGCAAGTGTCTCTGCTGAAGGGAAAAAAATCAGTGAAACAATGTACCAAATGTAGGTTTTAAAATTTAATCCCTATTTTAATTTAATATAAGCAGCAGCTGTGGGGGGAATTCAATATGAAGGAAGAATATAACCAAAAAAAAGGGCCAAGAAAAATTCAGTGGGGTAAAGATTCAGGTTTGTCTCATGACTCTATTTGTGTCTCGATTTAAAGCAGCACACACTTCATCACAAGATTTCCCCTGTCAAGGTCTGCCTGCATTATACAAGACTGTAATTATTCATAAATCTAGAAGTATGTAGTTTGGTGTAGATAAAGTATTACAGAGCCTAAACTGAATGAATATTGACTTCTTCACAAAGATCACATACAAATCAAATTCTTTACAAACAGCTTTCTTTGCAAAACATAAATTAAGGGTTTCCAATTTTTCATGCAGTTGAAAACAAAAAAAGAAAAAAAAAGAAGCTTTAAAAGGCGGTTGTGTGCTTTTGATGATCCAATTCAGTTTTGAGTCAGTGTTTCAGAATCATGTTAATTGCAAGCAAATTGAATGCAAATTAAGGATAATCCACAGAAACGAGAGGGAAAAGAGGCACAACAATCACGCACTACGTTTATGTAGTTATCCTGATTGGGCCTTTGTCAATTCTGAAATGAGGTCAGACAAAAACACAAAGTCAGACAAACAATTTGCACTAGACTCAAAAAAAAAAAATGGAAGAGTCAAAGAAACTTTGAAGGTTATACCAAACAGAACTGTCTGCAGCAATGGCCGTGTTTGGTAGTTCTTCATGGCTGCAGCTCAGGAGGTCGAGCAGGGCCCTGTTCAGGAAGCAGGTTCCACAAACTGAGTATAAAAACAGGCTCTGAGTTTCCAGAACAGCTGATCAGAGTCAGTTCAATCAGCTCTGAGTATGATCACCCTGAGTTAGAAAGAAAGCCATCATCAATGGAGCTCTGATACCAGGATTCACCATGGCAACAGGTAAATAAAGGGCGGAGCCTCCATTTTAATCCGATGATGGAGGATCGCACGTGTCAGTGTGGAGCATGACGAGTCACTGTAATCAGCCTGACCCACTCTGACATCATCACAGACAGAATAAAAGTTTGTTATCAGATCTATCATTTCTTTATAATGTCTGCTGTCATCATTTATATAACTTGAATCTCCATCAGATGAAGCTGAATCCTAATTTTACATTTAATATATAAAATCTAATTATTGAGCCTGACGGACAAACTGCAGGAGACAGAAAGTGAAGATAAAACTGTGGAGAAACAGCTCAGACTGAGTTTACTGACCGACCTGCGTGTTAGAGACAGCAGCAGAGACGTTTCACTGAGTCACTGTTAAAGGTCAGAGGTCAGTCACAGCTTCATGTTCTCAGAAATGTCTCAGCTTTATAGGTTTTAAATAATTCAGTTTGGGAGGATGAGACATTTTAATTAAAGAATGCAGATCGTGTCGGGAAAATGAATCCATTATGAACAGATCCAGACTGGATGAGCTGGGAAATGACTGGAGCCTGAACTGGATCTGGACCTTATCCGGTCTGAATCCCTGATCCTGATCCGTTTGGATCCTCCTGCTGTGCAGGTGGACTCAGACACGGTTTACTCATCCGTTATAGAGCCTCTGATCACAGATTTAGGTGATTTCAGTGAAATTTTGTGGAGATTCATACTCTGAATTTCAGACAACAGAACTTTCAAAATGTTGATTTCAGTCACTTTAAATCCATTTAGTTCAGTTTGAAGTCTTCAAATCATTTCAGCCTCATCTTCACTCAAACATTCCCATCATCTCCAGGATCAGACATTTTTCCATCAGTGAGCTTTTCCAGCATGACCAATGATCGATCATTATCATTTATCAGTGTGTTCTGTGTCAGCAGCTTCATCCAGATCAGAATGATGTAACAGTGATGCTACAGTAAATGTTTCAGAGGAACTGACTGACAGTCTGACAGCTGCAGCTGCCTCATTATAAATCCGTGACATCACAGAGTCTGTTACCATGGTAACTGACTCACAGTTGATGTTAGCTTTCTTTCTGGATCAGTTTCTAGAGTTTTTAGCTAAACCTGCTCCCTGGAATAGGCCCCAGCTCATCTAATAATCAGACAGTTTGTGATTCAATCCCTGGCTGCTCCAATCTGCAAGTATCCTTGGGCAAAATGCTCTCTGATGTGTTCATAGATGTGAATATAAAGCACTTGAGTGTAGAAAAAAAGTGCTTGGTTTGAATGAGGCATGCTGTATAAAGTGCTTTGAATGCTCAAGTTGAGTAGAAAAGCATTATATAAGAACCAGTCCATTTACCATCCATTTACTGAGTGAAAAATGTTGACCAGTGTTAGATGGATTCTCATGAAAGCTTCTCGGGAGGAACGCTAAAAATCTTTTCATGTGGTGTTTTTTTTTTCAGCTCAACTCAACTTTACAATTGCTGCTGAATGTACAAGACAGGCGGAGAACTGAAATTATGTTTTGCATGACCCACAATGAGCAAAGAGCATGTTCAATATAAAATATACAATAGATACCAAAAAAATGTCCTTCTTCAGTGATACTGTAAATGACATGCAGAAAGGTTAGCGTAAGGGTGAGCGTTAGAGGCTCATCAGTTATGGCTGCATGGTGCAATGGTAAAAATGTATTATGGTAAGAAAACTGACATACTAGTCAAACACTTTTTTATGATACTAGGAGATGGTGTGTATTTGCCCCATACAAAAGGCACGAGTAGAAAATTGGAATTTATTCAGCATGTGGAGTACAGGTCTTGCACCTGACCCAAATCCAACAAGTTTTGAAAGCACTGGCTTTCAAGTCAAGTCTTTACAAAGGAAGCAATAAATACTGACACAAATGTGGTTGACATCAGCAGCTATTTGTGGGTCACATTTGGGTTTGACAGTGTTGAGTCAGGGTGATTCTGGCTTCCTTAAGTCAGCCACAGGTCACCTTACATGGGTCAGATGTGAGGTGTGATGTGACAAATGGGCCAAACTGTTTAAACTATGTGAAGTTTCATCTGTTTGCAGTGCCATAACAAAGCTGCCAGTGTGTTAAGTGTACCTAAGGCACAGATGTGTCTGCTTTCTGAGTAGACTCATCTGGTCAGTCACCTCATTCAGTGTATGTTACATGTTTCAGTGCATAAACACTGCCATAATCTAAAAGAAAAGAACAATACACATACTTTACAGCCCCAGTAAGTGCACAATAATGCAATATTAGTCAGGAGGACTTGATGGAACTCGCTGGCAACTTTTTAAAGTTTCAGCCAAGATAGTGAAACAATCTCATCTTAGAAATATGTCAGGTTTTTTTTTTTTTTTTTTTAATTAATAACTTATATTTGAAACCCCACAACCATGAGATGAATATGTGTACATTTCATTCCAAACATATAGAATAAGTCCAGCTGCAAAAATCACTCTGTCCAGCCCTAAACAGAAGTCCCTCTGTTACACCACCAACTTGTTCACATTCCGGATAGTTTCCCGCTCCATGACACTCCAACCAAGGAACAAACTCTGGTAACTGGTGACTCTGCTGTTACCATGAAGCTAGAGACATCAGCAACAATAGTTGATGGTCTTCCAGGGGCCAGAGCAGGCGACATAGAAGGAACCCTCTATGTCGGCAGTAATGACACCCGGTTACGCCAATCGGAGGTCACTAAAATTAATATTGACTCGGTGTGTAACTTTGCAAAAACAGTGTCGGACTCTGTAGTTTTCTCTGGGCCCCTCCCCAATCAGACCAGGAGCGACATGTTTAGCCGCACGTTCTCCTTGAATCTCTGGCTGTCTGAGTGGTGTCCAAAAAACGACGTGGGCTTCATAGATAATTGGCAAAGTTTCTGGGAAAACCTGGTCTTGTTAGGAGAGACGGCATCCATCCCACTTTGGATGGAGCAGCTCTCATTTCTAGAAATCTGGCCAAATTTATTAACCCTCCTAAAAACTGACTACCCAGGGTTGAGACCAGGAAGCAGAGTTGCAGTCTTACACGCCTCTCTGCAGCTTCTCTCCTCCTGCCATCCCCCCAAAACCCCATCCCCATAGAGTCGGTGCCTGCTCCCAGACCACCAAAAACCAAAGCTAAAATCAGCAAAAAGCTATTTAAGCATAAAAATTCAAAAACAATAAATAATACAGCTTCATCAACTGCACCAAAAAATAAAACAATTAAATGTGGATTGTTAAACATTAGGTCTCTCTCTTCCAAGTCCCTATTAGTAAATGATTTAATAATTGATCAACGTATTGATTTATTCTGCCTTACAGAAACCTGGTTACAGCAGGATGAATATGTTAGTTTAAATCAATCAACACCCCCGAGTCACAGTAACTGTCAGAATGCTCGAAGCACAGGTCGAGGAGGAGGATTAGCTGCAATCTTCAATTCCAGCTTATTAATTAATCAAAGACCCAGACAAAGTTTTCATTCTTTTGAAAGCCTGACTCTTAGTCTTGTCCATCCTAATTGGGAAAATCAAAAACCTGTTTTATTTGTTATTATCTATCGTCCACCTGGTCCTTACTCAGAGTTTCTGTCTGATTTCTCAGACTTTTTATCTGATTTAGTGCTCAGTTCAGATAAAATAATTATAGTGGGTGATTTTAACATCCATGTAGATGCTGAGAATGACAGCCTCAACACTGCATTTAATCTATTGTTAGATTCAATTGGCTTCTCTCAAAATGTAAAGGAGCCCACCCACCACTTTAACATGGTGTTTAACCAGATATTCTGGATGGCATTACCTTGATCTCCAGTAACACTGAAGAATCTTGGAATCGTTTTTGACCAAGTGCTGCTCATAGGGGGTCGTTTGGACTGTTGGGTTTTCTCTGTATTATTGTAGGGTTATAGGGTAGCACCAGTTTTATTTACCATGTTAATAAGTTGATAAGTGGATTATTATTTGCTCTGTATTTATTTATGTACTGTGCCATGTCATGCAAACCTTTTTGGTCAGAATGTGAACAGTCAGTGAAGAAACACTGCTGGGAATTTGGTCTATTCAGAAGGGGGGGCAGGAAGGGTGGGGTCGCATCAGGAATTAAAAAGCAACTTCTGTTATCCACACTGCTGCACCTCCTCACAGCACCGTCCCTGTGCGAGTCTGTGATGTAATTCTAGAAATTCTAGGTTTATATATGTGGAGAAAAGAGAGAGAAAACCTCTGACATGATCAGGACTGTTACATTTACACAAGACATTTTTAGCAGCACATACATACATGATTTATATGTTTAATGTTCTCATATTCAGTTTGCCTTACACGTTGCTCCTCTGTTGCAGATCTCATTTATTTTCATCTTTTTTATTTGAATCTGTTGACCTTAACTTTGAATTTGTGGTTTAAGTCATATGGGAATTGTCTGGGTTACGCTCTGAACTGAAATGGCCAAAAGCTGTACTTAGAATAAGCATAAAGGAGAGAGAAAATGGATGTTTAATATAAGAGGAGTAAAATCTGTTTAGATGAAAGGTGAGGTACACAGTAGACAGGAGAGGACAAAAGGTGGGATAAAAAGGTGATGAGAGAAACCTATAGAAGATAGGCTAAAAAAAAGGAGGGGAGAAGAACAGAGCAAGCAAGGGACAGAAGAGAAGTGAGAAGATGGGGAGAAAAGGTTAGGCAACAAGAAAAAAACAGAGAAAATGTGGAGAAGAGAGATGGAAGCAGAGATGAGGCAATGACAGCAGAGGTGAAAAAGAGGGACAGCTGGTGAGATGAGAAGAGGGAAGGATGTGAAAAGGGAAGAAGGCATGTGGTAAGGAAAAAAGAACTGAGAGTTTGAAAGACCGGAGAGGTCAAGAAGGGAAATGGGAGATGAATGACAGCAGAAGATGAGAATTAAAAAAGAAAGAAAAGAGGAGAAAAGGGGAAGGTAGAAATAAAGGAGAGCCTAAGAGGAAATGAGGGTGTATATTATGAAAGAGACAAAGTGGGAAAAATGAAGGGAGAGGAGCAGAAAGGAAAGTTACAATGAAAGGAAACTAATTGGGAATGCTAGGAGAGAGGATGAGGGGAAAAGAATGAGGGAGACAGAAGGGGGAGGGAGAGTGAAGAAAAGGAAACAAGTCAAATTAGTGAACAAAAGTGAGAAAAAAGATGAGAAGGAAGAAGGACGGTGATGCAAAAACCAAAAAAATGAAAACATGATAATCGATGAAGGTAAGGAAACAAAGTGAATGAGGCAGAGAAGGGAAGAAAAATAAGAAAGGGAGAACAGGGGAGGGGGATGAGAGGAAAGTAAAACAGAGTGAAGGAGATGGCACGACAAAACTTTAGGAGAAGAAAGGAAATGAGTTTGAGCTACGGGGCAGATATAAAGGAACCTTTCATTTCAAGTAATAAGTAATTCTGCTTTTCTTGATTTGTCACCTGATTGCTACTAATAGCCTCAGCCTTTTTGCACTGGTAGCTCTTACAGAGGGTGTCTGGCTGAAGCGTGGCCTTTCCACATTAATTAGCTGAAGGTGATGTAGAATTCATGACCAAAGGCTGGCAACATCCATCAGAAGCCTGGGATCTGTCAGCCTGAAGTTTAACTTCTCTAGAAAAAAATAGAAGAAATAACTCCTGCAGAAGCATCACCAGTGATTTGGTTGCCTCGTGTTTTTTCCTCATTGAACATTATTTTAAAATATTTCACAGAATAAATCAGTAATGTGCTCAAATCAAGCAGCCTGTAAACTTTGACATCTAGCTAAAAAAAAAAAGGAAGGATGCACCGAATGGAAACCCAGATATGTACACAGCTAATCACTGAAGCACAAAGTTGGAGGATCATATATTCTTCTCATGTATGGGATGAGGTGCCAGCGTATTTTTGCTTGAATTCATCCCATTTGAACTTAATTGAAACCCTCTCCTTGGGTAGGCATTACATTAATTCTTCCAGACAGAGGCTCTTATCAAAATGCAGCAGACCTACTCAGGTAAATAAAGGTCTGGTGGGGGAGGGGGGGGGGGGGGGCAGCATGCTACTGCTGAGCCATGGGCGCATATAAAAAAGATATTAGATCCATTCTAATTATCTTCTTGGAAACATGGTGGCTTGGCCTTCCCTATTTACAGCAGAGGTCAGGGAGAGAAGTACACCAGTGATTATGAAATCGATATCTCTGTATTGAAGGGCCAACTGATTCTAAAAGGCCAATTATCGTGGCAGCTGCCTCAGCAGTTGCTTAATTTGGTATTTTATTTATTTATTTTTAACATGAAAAATATAATATAATGAAAACTTTTAACATAATGAAGACGTTTAGCTGTAAGCTGTGCTGGAGTCTGAAACACAAACTTTCTATCATTCCCAGAAAAGTAATAATCATTTGTTTAAATAGTTCATCAGGGCTCTATTCCAGGAAGCAGGTTCAGATAAAAACTCTGGGTTTGTAACCCTAAAGTGAGGAAACTGATCCAGAAACAGAGCTAACATCAACTGTGAGTCAGTTACCATGGTAACAGACTCTGTGACCCTAACCTGGCAGGTTTTATCTATCTGACTCCGCCCCTCCTGCTGCACCTGAACCACCTGTCTGACACTCCCATTCATTTCCTCCTTCATAAAGTGGCTGTCAGAGTGTCAGAGGAGCGAATTCATCTGCAGACGTTTATGTTTCTACAGGCACTGAAATCCCAGTTAGACGTTAGTTTGTTATTTTGTAACATGAAGCTTTTACAGTCGTTCACTCGTCAACAGGCTGTAAGGACGGAGACAGCGATGATGTCACAGATTTATAATGAGGCAGCTGCAGCTGTCAGACTGTCAGTCAGTTCCTCTGAAACATTTACTGTAGTGATCTGGATGAAGCTGCTGACACAGAACTCACTGATCAATGATCAATGATCGATCATTGGTGTAGAAAAAGCTGACTGATGGAAAAATGTCTGATCCTGGAGATGATGGGAATGTTTGAGTGAAGATGAGGCTGAAATGATCTGAAGACTTCAAACTGAACTAAATGGATTTAAAGTGACTGAAATCAACATTTTGAAAGTTCTGTTGTCTGAAATTCAGAGTATGAATCTCCACAAATTTCCACTGAAAATCACCTAAATCGGTGATCAAAGGCTCTATAACGGATGAGTAAACCGTGTCTGAGTCCACCTGCACAGCAGGAGGATGCAAATGGATCAGGATCAGGGATTCATACCGGATAAGGTCCAGATCCAGTTCAGGCTCCAGTCATTTCCCAGCTCATCCAGTCTGGATCTGTTCATAATGGATTTATTTTCCCAACACGATCTGCATTCTTTAATTAAATGTCTCATCCTCCCAAACTGTACTGAAATATTTCAAACCTTTAGCCTTCTGAGACCCTGCGTCCACATATGAGGACATTACATTCTGGCTTTGCTGCACCTTATACTTCATTGTGCTGAATAGTGTTTTATACTTTGTTACGTCACGTTGTTTTTGTTGTGTTATGCTATAAAATAATCCCAGTGTCCACATCTGAGGACATATTTTTTTCTCACAAAAGTATGTAACAACCATGTAACAAAATACAACTTCCTGTTCAAAGAGGAAGCTTAGTGTACACATTTCAGGTCCATCTAATCACAAATATCTAGGAGAAACTGAAAATGCATCGCAAACAGGTTCTCGGGTCTCAGAAGGATAAAGCTGAGACATTCCTGAGAACTATGACTGACCTCTGACCTTTAACACGAACTCAGCAAAACATCTCTGCTGTGGCTGTCAGAGAGCCGTCATCTATCAGTGAAGCTGATCTTAGATCAGATTAGAAATGCTGGGAACTGGGAAGATTAAAGCAGTTTGTCTCTAAATCTTATTACTCATTTTATCCAATAATGGCAGAAATAATTAAAAATATTAAAGAGAAATTAAAAAAGTGAACATTCTATTCCATCAATAAATTTCTATTGAATGATTATTAAAACAAAGGAATGGTGATAAACTGCAGCAAAAACTGTTTTTCTTTAATAAAAAGCTGACCTGAGTTCAGCTCTGCCCCCGGGCTCTGCTGCTGTCTGGGTCACTAATACCACAGGTCTGTCAGTAAACTGATTTCTCCATTTTTATCTTCACTTTCTGCCTCCTGCATTTCATCCTGTCAGGTTAGAGCAGAATAATTAGATTTAAAAAAAAAATCAAATGCAAAATTAGGATCAATCAGCGTGGAGCTGATTGAACTCTGATCAGCTGTTCTGGAACAGGAAACTGATCTCAGAGTTGATCAACTCAGATTTTATTTTAATCTCAGTGTTTGTTGAACACACTTCCTGGATTAGGGCCCAGCAGGACCATATTAATATTATTATATTAATATTAAACGACTACACAGTCGTGTGAACTCCGCCATTGCCAGTCCCAAGCCCGGATGAGAAAGGAGGAGGGTTGGGCGTCGGGCTAGCAACCCGTCCCCGTAAAACCCTTACCGCTACGGAAATGACGGCGTTGGAAGAAACCGGCGACGGCATCCAACGCCCGATGGAAGCATTGTTCTGTGCCAAGACCGTTACAAGAATCGGGACGTGGAACGTTCGCACATTATATCAGAGTGGACGGCGGGTGCAACTCATGAAGGAATTCGACGACTATCGGATCGATATCCTCTGGATCAGCGAAGTCAGGTGGATAGAAAGCGGCCGAATCATCAGCGATGGCAAGACGATCCTGTACTCGTGCCATGAAGATCGACACGAACGGGGCGTCGGTCTCGTACTGAGCAAAGCAGCCACGAAAGCCCTCTTCGATTGGCAACCCGTTAACTACCGGATCATCACAACCCATTTCAGATTTGGACACGCCAAGACGACCGTTGTGCAAGTATATGCGCCGACGGACAGTGCCGAAGATGCCTCCAAGGATGATTTCTACGATCAGCTCCAAGATGTCTTCAACGACATCCCAAACTACGATCTGAAGATCCTTGTCGGAGACTTCAATGCCCAACTGGGCGGTGATCGAGTGGGACTGGAAACCGTGATGGGAGCGCATGTAATCCTCGACACGCCTCAGCGACAACGGCGAGCGTTTGGTGTCGTTCTGCGAGCACAACAGGCTGTGTATTGGGAATACGTACTTCCAGCACTGCGAGATCCACAAGAAGACGTGGCGATCACCCGACGGGCGGACATTCAACGAAATCGATTTTTTCTGCACCAGCAAAAAGTGGAGGTCGGCTTTAGGCGATGCGAGGGCCTACCGAAAGGCGGACGTTGGATCTGACCATTATCTAGTCAGAGCGGAAGTCAAGCTCAAGCTTCGAAACCAAAGGCAAAGAGACCATTCGCACTTGAGAAGCTCAAGGACCCGACCGCCATCAACGCCTTCACTTTGGAACTCCAAAATGGTTTTGCCCTCCTTGGAGAAACGGAGGACGTAGCGGACGTGGAGGACCTCTGGACTGGCCTCAGGGATGCCATCACAGAGTCCGCCCAAAACACCATCAGAAGACGCAAAGGAAAGAGAAGCGAGCAGTGGATCCAAGCAAGATCATGGGAGCTGATCGACGAGAGAAAAATCGCCAAGCTCAAACGAGACCAGGCCAAAACCAAGCAGGCCAGAGAAGAAGAGAGCTGAAGATAGGCCGAGTTGGATCAGCTAGTGAAGAAAAGCTGCCGGAAGGACAAGAAAGAATGGCTGGAAAGGAAAGGCGCCGAAGCAAAGGAAGCAGCCGATCGGAACAACTCCAAGATCTTGTACCGTATTGTGAACGAGCTCACTGGAGCAAGGTCCAATGCAAACGTGATCGCCCAAGAAGAGCAAAACAGAAAGTGGGTCGAGCACTTCCAGGAGACCCTCAACCAGCCAGAGCCCACCACGACGTACAACTTCAAAGCGGTGGATGCCCAAGACGAGCTCGGGGTCAACAATGATGAAATCACCATCGAGGAAGTAAAGATCGCGATCAAGAGCCTTAAGAACAACAAGGCGGCCAGCCTGGATGAAATACCAGAGGAGCTTCTGAAACACGGCGGCCAAGCCATGGAGGAAGAGCTGACGATCCTGTTCAACAAGTGCTGGCGAAGCGGCGCGGTGCCGGAGGACTGGCGGAAAGGCGCCATAGTTAAGATACCAAAGAAGGGTAATATCTCCGAGTGCACCAACAGGAGGGGCATCACCCTGCTCTCTGTGCCTGGTAAGGCATTTTGCATCGTCCTTCTTCAACGATTGAGGAATGCCCTTGACCAACGGCTGTGAGAGGAACAAGCCGGGTTCCGAAGTGGCCGATCGTGCACGGAGCAGATCTATGCCTTAAGAAACATCATTGAGCAGTGCGTCGAGTACCGGCAACAACTAGTCGTCAACTTTGTCGACTTCAAGAAAGCATTCAACAGGGTGAGGGACCAGAAAAGAGTGATTTAGAAATGTCAACAAGAGAACTGTTTAACCTGCCTGGGATACGGTTACCGGGGCCCCACCCTGGAGCCAGGCCTGGGGTGGGAGCTTGAGGGAGACCGTCTGTTGGTTGGGCATTACCCCGACCAGGCACAGCATGAAGAGATGTCATGGGCCCGCCCTACACCTGCAGGACGCATCGTAGGGGTTGGGTGCAGTGTGTGTCGGGCCGAGTCCCTTGCAAACTAATCCCCGGCTATTGAGACTAGCTATACACCAGAACATGAATCTTATATCATATTTTCTATAAGCGCTTTGAGTGCTCAAACAGAGTAGAAAAGCACTATATAAGAACTAGTCCATTTACCATTTAACATATTTTGTTTTTTTTGCCTTTGTATGATGAAAAGAAAATTTCTTATCATAATTAAGCCAATGTTACAAAGTAAGAAAACAAAAGGATTTAGGTTGTGTAAAAGCATATGGAAACCTTAAACCATCAACCAGACCAGCATGATTTAATGTCCACATCTGGATTCATCACACTTCTCCTGCACCTGCTCTGTTACTCTTTTGTTGTGCTCTCTTCTTCTATCCTCTGTTTTATTTTGTTGAATCTCATTTTTCATGTCTTTTAAAGTTTTTCTGTAGTACATTTTAAGTAGTATTGCAAAAATAACTTATTTATACTTTGCATAATCACTCTCCAACCTTTAGTTTTGCAAAGTTTAATTAAAGGTCAAATTTAATTGTGCTCAATAAGTGTATAAAGTTTTTCTTTATTTTCCTTTGATAAGTTAAGGTCAGATAGCTGCACCACAGATTCTGAAGCCCAGTGTTTTTCAATAACACTCTTGCTACACACAGTTCAGACTCTAAATGTACTTCAAGAACTATCAGCAGCTTACATCTGACCAGTGTTTGACAAACCAACATCTACACCTGAACAAAGTCTGCAGGCCTGTTGCTGCATCCTGAGTTGAGGTTCCTGTGATAGCTGCTCATCTTTGGCCCATAGCAGTGGGAAACAGTAAGCAAACAATTGTCAGAGGTACTCTGAAGGTAATCTGGCAATCATCTGAAATTATTCAAATTACCTTGCACTAGTGTGAATTAATTAGTGTTGATTTAATCTTATTGAAGTTTAATTTACTTTGCTCTTTATGCAATATTTAATCATTACCTGACATTCAGACCACATAATCATTACCTAAACATTTTCCTTCCTACTCTAAGCTCAAACATTCATCAGTTCATTTCTTTGTACGCAGACTTATGGCTTCAACTATGTATCTCTCACTCATATTCCAATCATCAAGAGAACTGTTTACCCTGTCCAGGATAGGGTTACCAGGGCCCCACCCTGGGGCCAGGCCTGGGGAGGGAGCTCGAGGGAGAGCGTCTGGGCGTCCGGGCATTAGCCGGCGGTGCCCGGCCGGGCGCAGCCCGAAGAGGTTACATGGGCCCGCCCTCCTGTAGGCCCACCACCCGCAGGAGGCATCGTAGGGGTCAGGTGCAGTGTGTGTCGGGCAGTGGCCAAGGGCGGAGGGCCTGGTGGATCGATCCCCCACTATCAAGACTATTGGGACATGGAATGTCACCTCTCTGGTGGGAAAGGAGCCTGGGCTAGTGCATGAGGTTGAGAGGTACTGCTAGATATAGTCTGGCTCACCTCATCGCATGCCATAGGCTCTGGAACCAGTCTCCTGGAGACTCTGTTCCAGTTTGGAGTTGCCTTTGGTGAGAGGTGGTGAGCTAGGGTGGGTATTCTTGTATGCCCTCCGCTTGCTGCCTCTATGTTGGAGTTTTCACCGGTAGATGAGAGGGTTGCTTCCCTGTGCCTTCGGGCTAGGGAACAGGTCCTGACTGGTGTTTGCGCTTATGTGCCAAATGACAGTTCAGAGTATCCACCCTTCTTGGAGTCCCAGGGTGGGGTGCTCGAGAGTGCTCAATCTGGTGACTCCATTGTTCTACTGGGAGACTTCAACACTCATGTTGGCAATAGCAGTGAGACCTGGAGGGGTGTGATTGGGAGGAACGACCTGCCTGATCTGAACCTGAATGGTGTTTTGTTATTGGACTTCTGTGCAAACCACAGTTTGTCCATAATGAACACCATGTTCAAACATAAGGATGTCCATAAGTGCACATGGCACCAGGACACCTTAGGTCACCGGCTGATGATTGATTTTGTAATTGTATCATCAGATCTGCGGCCGTATGTTCTGCACACTCAGGTGATGAGAGGAGCTGAGCTGTCAACAGATCACAACCTGGTGATGAGTTGGATCAGGTGGCAGGGGAGGATGCTGGACAGACCCACTGCACCTAAACATATTGTGAGGGTGCGCTGGGAACACCTGGCAGAAGCCCCAGTCCGCGAGATCTTCAGCTCCCACCTCTGGCAGAACTTCAACAGCATTCTGAGGGAGGCTGAGGACACTGAGTCCGAATGGACCATGTTCCACACCTCAACAATGTTGAGGCTGCTGCTTACAGCTGTGGCTGCAAGGTGGTTGGTGCCTGTCGTGGTGAAAATCCCCGAACCAGGTGGTGGTTACCGGAGGTGAAGGGAGCCATCAAGCTGAAGACGGAGTCCTGTCTGGCTTGGTTAGCCTGTGGGAGTCTGGAGGCAGCTGATGGGTACTGGCAGGTCAAGTGGAATGCGGCTCGGGTGGTGGCTGAAGCAAAAACTCGGGTGTGGAAGGAGTTCAGTGAGGTTATGGAAAAAGACTTTCAGAAGGCCTCAAAGCAATTCTGGCAAACTATCAGGCAACTTAGGAGGGGTGCTCTACTCTCAAGGTTTATAGTGCAGATGGGGCGCTGCTCACTTCATCTGAGGCTATAGTCAAGCAGTGGAAGGAATACTTTGAGGACCTCCTTAATCCCACGGACACATCTTCTGTAGTGGAAACAGAGTCTGTGGACAAGGGGAGGTCACTGAGGTGGTTAAACAACTCCTTGGTGGCAGGGCCAAGGATTCGAGTTCCTGAAGGCTCTGGATGTTGTAGGGCTGTCTTGGTTGACACGCCTCTGCAACATTGCATGGAGATCTGGGGTGGTGCCACTGGATTGGCAGATTGGGGTGGTGGTCCCCATCTTTAAGAAGGGAGACCGGAGGTTGTACTCCAACTATCACACTCCTCAGCCTCCCAGGTAAGGTCTATGCCAGGGTGCTGGAAAGGAGGGTCCGTCCATTACTCAAACCTCAGATTCAAGACGAACAATGTGGTTTTTGTCCTGGTCACGGAACACTGGACCAGCTCTTCATCCTCTCGAGTATATTCAAGTGGGAGTTTGCCCATCCAGTCTACATATGTTTTGCGGACTGGGAGAAGGCATTTGACTGCATCCCTCAGGGTATCCTTTGGGGGGTGCTGGGGGAGTATGGGGTGTCTGGCCCATTGTTGTGGGCCATTCAGTCCCTGTACAACTGCAGCGAGAGAGCTTGGGCTGTATTGCCGGCAATAAATCAGATTAGTTTCCTGTGGGTGTTGGATTTCATCAGGACTGCCCTCTGTCACCCATTCTATTCATAATTTTTATGGACAGAATTTGTAGGTGTAGCCAAGTGGCAGAAGGCTTCTGCCTTGGTGGAATCAGAATCTCATTTCTGCTTTTAGCAGATGATGCGGTCCTGTTAGCTTCATCAGACGGTAGCCTCCAGCTCACAGTAGAATGGTTCACAGCCGAGTGTGAAGCGGCTGGCATGAAAATTAGCACCTCTAAGTCTGAGGTGATGGTCCTCAGCCAGAAAAGGGTGGAGTGCCCAATCCTCCAGGTACAAGTTGCTGCCTCAGGTGGAGGAGTTTAAGTATCTTGGGTCATGTTCACGAGTAACAGGAGAAGGGACAGTGTCTGCAGTGATGCGGAGGCTGTACCAATCTGTTGTGGTAAAGAGGGAGCTGAGTGTGAAAGTAAGCTGTCGATTTAGCTGTCGATTTACCAGTCAATCTACATCCCTACCCTTACCTTTGGGTAGTGACCCAAAGAATGAGATTGCAATCGGGAGGGGCTCAAAGCAGAAAGATAATGGATGGATGGATATTCTGGCACTGCAATGCAGTAGTTTAAGTCATATATATCTAATAGACTCCAAATTGTTCATGTAAATGAAGAGTCTTCACATACTAAGTGTAATTTAATTAAATAGGGTTCTATGCTAAGACCAATTCTATTTACATTATACATGCTTCCCTTAGGCAGTATTATTAAAAAGCATTGCATACATTTTTATTGCTATGCAGATGATACCCAGCTTTATCTATCCATAAAGTCAGATGACATACATCTATTAGTTAAACTTAGGATGGATGACCTCTAATTTCCTGCTTCTAAATTCAGATAAAACTGGATGTTCTTCCCATCCAGAGCAACATAGATGAGGACATTGTTGTTCATCAAACAGCAGGATGTTTTCATCATGATCTGGAGGGTCAGATGCAAACAGAAGCCAAAAACTGAAGGAAACGTATATATTATATGTGTAGAAGCAGATATAAATAAGATGAAAGGGAAAGCTAGAGATGGAAAGGAAGAGAATAACCAGAGAGAGGTCTTCCAAAGGGGGCATTTGCACATCATAGAGATGAGGAATGCCTTCCATGTGCTTTTCCAATGCTTTGGAGACACAGGGCATTGGGGAGGGGACAAAAACCTTCAGGAAAGAAATCTTGGCTAAACGGAAAATTAGGAGTGTTTTAATCTTGGAAAAAGATGCTATGATTGAAAAGATTTAAAGACAGAAAAGTAGGAGACAGAAACATTTTGGAAAGCTTACAATGAAGAATGAATAAAAAATCAAGAGGATAAGAGATGCTTCCCAGCTTCCCGTCAGACTCAGTAGCAAAGGAAGAAGACCTTTGCTACTGAAAAAAAATTCCATGGTTTGTGACAGGGAGTTTTTTTTTTTAAATAAAGATATGATGATGATGAGGAGGAAGGCCAACATTAGAGAAAAGGCAGGTATTCAGAGGATGAGTGATGGTTTCCAACTGGAAACAGTGGAACAGTGTAGCATTAGCAAGTGAACAAGCACTCTAATTTATCATTGTAACAGATGAGTTTTCTCTTGCTTTTAATAACTTATTTAGCATGTTAATAATGAAAGCTTTAATGATAGAGAGGGGAACTCCTGCCATGTCCGGTTTTATAAAACAGGCAAGCTGAACAGGAGCTCCACCAGCACTTTCAGATTAACATCTCAGGGAAATCACATGGTTGGCCAAATGCACAGTTTAACCAGCTGTATTGCTAATACACCTGCTTCATTTCATTAATAGTAACTATACCCTAGACCAGAGGGTCTAGGGTATAGTTAATGGGTCTAGGCCATTTTTGATTACTTTTGCTTTTGCCTTTATATTTCACCTTGACTGGTTGATGCGGTGCATTTTTCCACCAACAGGAAAAGGGATGTTGTGATTTTTTGTTTTTGTTTTTTTATTTGCACACACTTCCTGCTAGTGAAGATCCCATTTCTGCCATTTCTTCCTGCACAAAATGTGCATCAAACATGAATACAATATGCAGAACAAAGCACAGCATAAATTATTGATCATAACTCTGATTTTACTTGACCTGTCAACACAATTTAAAAACTGTTAAGTCCACACTTCGGACTCATGTTGAAGCAGAGACTCACCAAGGCAGCGTCCTGCTGCTATGTCATCTTAAATCAATGATGTACACACACATGGACACACTGGCGCATTCATCAGCCCCACAGGGTTGATCCTGCTCTACGTATTGGCAGTTACCCATGTCACAAAGTGCTCAAGCCATTAAATTCAGCTGTTTTCTTCATGAGCATATTTAATATACTTTTTCAAATCAAGTGTTTCTGAGCTGATTAAAAGCTGTTGTAGTCTACAGCCACCCCAGAGAAAACAACGTGCTTCAGGAGGCTGGACAGGATGCCAGCAGCAATAGAGATAGAGCCCCTCAGGAGGCCTGGTTGGTGGCCCGTGGTGGAAGTGGAGACTGGAGACAAGGTATTCTAGATATTATACAGATATGGACTTAATGAAAGGATGCCACATTGTTTGCTGGAAATGAAAATTATCAATCTAGAGAGGCTGAATTCAAAGACACCCCAAAAAATCAAAGTGATCAAAATTATGTTGCAGGCTAGCAACTCAAAATGGTTCTCAGTGGTTTGTATGGTCCCAACAAGCTTGTGTGCACGCCTGACAACATCGGGGCTCCTAATGAGATGATGGATGGTGTCCTGGGGGATCTACTCCCAGATCTGGACCTCTGATTTAAAAAGTGTTCCTTTCATTTTCATATAGAATTTGTCACTAATGCAGTTTAATGTGTAGTGAGGTCATTGTATTTTATTGCTACTTTTGTTCTAAAAAAAAGAAAATCATTGGCCCTTGTAATTATCAGCTAATAGTAAATAGACAATAGTAGTATTAAAATTTTACAACCCTACAGTAGGAAGGAGTGCAGTGAAGTCATCCAGGAAGAGCAACAGGCTGTCAGAACGGTATGTTTTAATCTGGTCCAATTTGTCCTGTTCAATGCTTGATTTTGTTGATTGATTGATTTTATTTATTTATTTGGAGGCAGAAGGAGGAGGAGGTCTATAGTCTCAAAAATAGTCTCAGAAAGTTTCTGTTGGATTATTTTTGTTAGTAACTTCTAAATATATCTCATTCATCACCAGCTGTCAGTCCTTGTAAGACCACAAACCAGTCAATAAAATTCTATTAATTTGAAAGGGCATTAAATGCGATTATTTTGTCAAAGCCACTGAAATATACTGTACACAAGGTGTGTTTTGGTTCTTTTACTCTGCTAACAGCAACAATGAAAACTGGCCATTCAGTCAGGACCCCTCAGCATTATATTTGAAGTCACTGTGTAGTGGGAGGGTTAGCACTACTAATGCCTGTGTTTATCCCGAGTCAGGATCTCTTACTTAACCAGCTCAATGGTTTGTTTGTCACAAACAGCAAACAAAACAAAACTCAGCTGTCAGCGCAAACAAAACAAAAGGCAAAGCAAAGCGAAGCACCCACTCACAATTCAGTCAATAATCAAATCTACTTATAAAGCTTAAAGGCTCATACAGAATATATAACTCTTGATTCAAAGCCAATTAGTAGAAACTGATATTTTTTTATAAATAATATGAGCAAACACTGTTTATCAAAAGAGTGAAAAAAACATAGTCTTTTGCTGATTACATATCACAGCCAACAATATTCCTTTGGTACTATAAAATGGTTGCAGCATCTCTGGCTCTACGACGTGTCCTGGGACCGTTTCACTCACAGGTCAATAATGTCCAAAAGCTAGAACGGCCTGGAAAGAGCTCCTCTCTTCTCTGGCCAATTTCCCCAACAAGAGGCATCAGTGCAGAATGTGTTTGAGCACAGATTCAGTCAAATTAATGATTTTATATATATATATATATATATATATATATATATATATATATATATATATATATATATACCTTTTATTTTAAAACTAACCGTAATCCTTTTGGTGCCTAATTAAAATCTGGTCTGGAAATGCCCAGTCCTATATCTAGCCCCGTTTGGCACACAGGGGAGTGGGTGGGCATTAGCTTCCCAGTCTGTGCCAACTCCCAGAGGATTTGGTTTCTGTCATGGTCTCTTGGTAGGACTTTAATTTGATGCTGTAATAATTCCTTTTTAGTAAGACTACCACGTACTTTACCTCCTCAGGGCATGCACTGGGATTTGTAATTGGCTGTCGTTCCACTACTATTCTACTGCTGCTCCACTATATTTAACCATGCATGCCAGAAAATGCTGAATAAATCCTTCAATGATAACATTACAGCCTTAGGTTGAGTCTATTTCTGCTCTATATCAAGCTGAAATTAAATTTGTAAAAGTGGATTTAATCCAATAACTGTCACCAAGAGGGATCCAAATGTACGTGAACACGTTAATAAAGTGAAAGAATTATGTTTATGAGCTTGTTACGTCTAACTGTATGACAAGTCATATGTTTTATGATAGCAGGTTACACTTGTGATAATGTAACAGAAGTGCTGAAGTGCTTTTTCGTATTTAACGTTGGCTCAGAGAACAAGAAGAGGAAACGTGTCTCTGGATGTAAGCTAATTAAGTAATGTAATTCTTATGAGGTATTTTTATTACAAATTATGGAAAATATGTAAAACATTTGATGAAGCTCTTGTGGTCTTAATTAGGAGCGGACAAACCGATCCAAATATCAATAGTATTGATTGGCATTTGTGTCAGATCGATGCTCCCATGAATGCATCGATGCTTTAGTTTGATTATCTCCTGTACGTTCAGTACCGTTGATCAGAAAGGAGACGTGTCTGTGCAAATACCACTTCTTAGTGCATGTTCTGGCCCTCCTCCCCGCTCTGCTGGGTTTAGCTGTCCTGCGGTCATGTGACTCAGTGGCACTGAGCAGAGCCGTGCAGGCTGCAGTGAGTGAGGAAGCAGAGCATCGTGTAGAGGTACTTTACAAACAGTGATGCATGACGGAAGGAAATTCTTTACAATGTATATAAAGACATGAAAAACCACAAAACAGAAAAATCTTTGCTCCGGCATGAACAGCAAAAGAAGGAGAGAGGGAAGGAAATCCCTCAGATGGATCCTGACCCCTAACACAGAGGTCAGAGGTCACTGCCAAAGCCCTCCCAGAGAGGCAAAGAATATCCAGGTAGCTCATACAGTGGTGATGTTTCAGTCATGACTCATGTTAAAGTATTACTGGTCATCATAGCTGTTACTTTAGCAATCACGGACTGCAGTGTGGCAGGCAGGATTAGGACCCCAGTTCAGGACTGAACTTAAATGCAGCTTTATTGCTGGTCCACACAGGGAAAAAGATACTGGCCTGGACTGGAGCCAGAGAAGCACAAACGAGGAGCACACAGTGTGAGGGGAGCCAGAGACGAAGACACAACAGGGAAGTAAGGAGGACTGAGGCTTAAATATACACACCAGGTAATTCAGGAGCAAGGACACAGCTGGGGCAGACAAGACAAAGGTGCACAGAATCTAATGAGACAAGGGAAAACAAGACTGAATGCACTGCACACAGGACAAAGGACTAGCACAAACAAAACAGGAAATATGGAAACATGGCAGGCTTAACAGGGAGGCTGGCAGACTGAGGAAACACAATAACACAGCAATCCAAAACAAACACTCAAAGCTGAAACACTCAGGGAAAACACAAAGATGATTTAACAGCAACAGAACTTACACCATGCAGATGACCCAGGACCATGACTATATTCAGACATTCAAATAACATGGTCAGCCCACTGAACTGATTTAAATAAATTATTGAACAGGAACCAAACAAATATACCTCAAACACGAACTTTGAACAATGTCTGAATATAATAACCTTTTTTTGTGTTGACTGTCAAATCTGTTGAATTTATATTTTAACAGAAACTGAACCAAAGTGCCATAAAAATAGATACAGTTACATTCCAGGGTCCAAAGATCCAGTTTCAAAATACACAAAAACCTGGAAGGTGTGTTTTATTGTGTTAATTAAGTGTTGTGGAAAGCAAAAAGTCATAGCGATTTAGTGGTGATTAAAATGTATTCAGAATTTAGAAATTGATGACAATCCAGCTCATAAATCATGACACAATGTTCTACCCTCCATAAACTGCCTTTATAAGTTAAAAGTATCGGTATTGGTATCTGTATTGTATCAGTAGTGCTGGCCCCGTCACTATCAGATCTAAATTTGCAGTATCGCACACCACTAGTCTTAAACATGGTGGAATTTACTACCCAAAATCTCTTAATTTGTCAAAAATGTGAAAAACATAAAACAAACAAAAAACACCTTTTATGAACAGAATGTGTAGTCTGTTTGTAGAACATACTGAAAACCATCTGGAACGGGGAACACGGCAGAACATAACTGTAAGAAAGTAGATTTGTAGTTTGTGGTGGATTTATCATCAGTATTAGTATTAAAATAAAGTTCCTTTGGCAGCTCTGCTGCCCTGAAACTAACTAAGCTGCTCACAGACCAAAGGCACACACTACAAGGACCAGTAGCATGGTGATGATTATTGAACTGGTACATAGCAATACATATATTGGCAAAAGTACTCACTCGTGATTTGGAAATCACACATCCAGATCACAGAGTTCAGGTGTTCCAGTCACTTCCACAGGTGTATAAACCAGCACCTGGGCATGCAGACTGCTTCTGCAAACATCAGTGAAAGAATGGGTCGCTCTCAGGAGCTCAGTGAACTCCAGCGTGGTACCGTGACAGGATGATACCTGTGCAACAAGTCCAGTCACTACTAAATATTCCACAGTCAGCTGTTAGTGGGATTATAACAAAGTGGAAGTGATTGGGAACGACAGCAACTCAGCCATGAAGTGGTAGGTCACATAAAATCACAGAGTGGGGTCAGAGGATGCTGAGGGTCATAGTGCACAGAGGTCACCAACTTTCTGCAGAGTCAATCACTGCAGACCTCCAACCTTCATGTGACCTTCAGATCAGCTCAAGAACAGTGTGTAGAGAGCTTCATGAATGGGTTTCCATGGCAGCTGCTGGGGTTGGTGGTTGCCTGGGTAATTGGGGGGTTATGGTGTGGGGGTGTGTTTCAGGAGTTGGGCTCGGCCCCTTAGTTCCAGTGAACTAAGGGGCTTCAGCACACCAAGAAATTTGGGACAATTTGATGCTCCAACTTTGTGGGAACAGTTTGGGGATGGCCCCTTCCTGTTCCAACATGACTGCACACCATGATTGTAGCCAACCTCCATACTGCATCTCAAAGTACCCAAAGTTCCTGGGAGTTGGGAATGAACTTTTTAGGAATGAACTTATGTAACACAGTGGAAGACAGGAGTAACAAAAGGGTTGGTTGTTGAAAATGGGCCTTTGTTCGCCGACATCCATGTTTCATATTCCATTTTTCCTCAATGAGAGAACAATAAAAAGAGATTTTAAGTATCATTTTGAATGGACAGTCTTACTCCACAAGAACAAGAAAATATAACATCTGCTAAGATATTGCTGCTGCTAAATACTCATACATAAGTAGGTGGGGGTGTGAAGACTCATTGGTAAGAGCAGTGGTAACATAATCCCATGGAGAGTCAACAGTGGCCTCCTACCTGAACCCCACAGAATGAGTTGATTTCTCTTTCTGTGAAGCCAAACTAAATTTTAAAATTTGGGGCTTTTCAACTTGCTTTATTTTATTTTTTTTGATTACTCAAAAACATATTAAGTACAGGAGCTAGCCAGAAGGAATTCTGAAGCCTGAAAACACATTTAAGGTTTGTTAAAAACTGCAGCTAAATAAATTTTACACCCACTCCACCTATCTCAATCTAAAGCTGAAATCTCTTTTTTCGTGTGTGTAGAACCATTTTTCTAATTTTGACCATCAAAATCATAGTTTCTGTCCAACCATCCATTTTCTTCCACTTATCTGGGGTGGCTGTAGCTCAGTAGGTAGAGCCGGTCACCTACTGATCGGAAGGTCAGGATTCCTGGCTACTCCAGGCTACATGCCAATGTATCCTTGGGCAACATACTTAACCCCAAGTTGCTCTCCGACACAACCAACGGTGTGTGAATGTTAGATAATTAAAGCACTTAGCTTAATTAATCATGGAAGTGCTTGCATGGGTAAAACAAATGTGTTGTATAAGTGCTTTGAGTAGAAAAGCGCTATATATGAACTAGTCCATTTACCATCCAACTGAGGATAATAACTGATTATTTCACTCATCATTTCTTGATGGATTAAAAAAAAGAATATGAAAGGAAAGTGGAAAATTGTATGGCTAAAACTTTGGGTACATTTTAAAGGGTTATACCACTGTGTGAAGTGCAGTTAAAACAAGTAATATGAAAGATCTTTTTACCTACATTTTGTTGTCAGGCTGATCTTCTAGATGTGGTCTCTTCCTTTTAAAAATAGTTTTCTAACAATTGCTTGTTGCTGCTGTTCTGTTTGACAAACAATCTGAATCCTTAAAACAGCTATCATAGGACTATTTGCTTCTATATGATCACAGACTCTGCACTGTGTCTTTGTTGATCTAGAGAAAGCATACAATAGGGTGCAAGAGAGGAACAATGGTACTGTATTAGGAAATCTGGAGTGGCAGAGAAGTATGTGAGGGTGCTGCAGGACACGTACGAGGACAGTGAGACAGCGGTGAGGTATGCAATAGAAGTGGCAGATTCAAGATGGAGGTGGGATTGCATCAGGGATCTGCTCTGAGCCCCTTCCTGTTTGCAATATTGATGGACAGGTTGACAGATGAGGTCAGGCAGGAGTCTACATGGACCATGATGTTTGCATTGTGATCTGTAGTGAGAACAGGGAGCAGGTGGAAGAGAGCCTGGAGAGGTGGAGGTACAGTTGTGGTCAGATGTTTATATCCGCTCATCATGGGCATGAATGGCATGGTAATTTGGGACTTTCAATGATTTCTTTGAACTGTTTCTTTTCCAGGGTTGAATGATCAGACAGCTTTAATCACATAATTACATCTTTAATAACTTAAAAAAATAAGAATTGAGTGCACAAGTTTGAATTTTTGGGGGGGTTTCTGTGATCCACACAGGGTTAATATTATATATACAGATTCAAATATATACATACACTCACTTAAATCTTCTGTAAATCTTTTGCTAAAGGCTCTGCAGTGTCTTTTAACTTGACAAGGCCAAGGCTTATTAACTTCTCATTACTGCTCAACTTAATCAGAAGGTTGGTGGTTCGATTCCTGGCTGCTCCAGTCTGCATGCCAAAGTATCCTTGGGCAAGATACTAAACTGAAAGTTGCTTTTCAATGCAACTGTCAGAGTATGAATGTGTGTGAATGATAGATAGAAAATGCTTTGAAATAAAAAACAGTGATTGCATGAATGTGTGTGTGTGAATGGGTAAATGCAAACATGTTGTATAAAGCACTTTGAGTGCTCAGCTGGAGTAGCAAAGGGCTATATAAAAACTAGTCCATTTACCATCAGGAATGGTTGGTGGCAGCATCGTGCTCTGGGTGGCCAGTGGTATTGGTACTTTACACAAAGTGGATGGAATAATCAATTCATGAAGAAAGATGTATCAATTTTTTAATTACTTTACACAAAATGAAGAAAAATGAATATTGGGCTGTTCAAAAAAATATTTACTGTATAAACTGAAAAATCTTTCAGATTTAGCATTCCTGTGAATCACTAAACTAATATTTAGTTGTATAACCACTGTTTCTAAGGACTGCTTCACATGCATGGAGTCGACTACCTTCTGGTACCTGTGAACAGGTATTCCAGCCCAGGATGATTTGACAACTTTCCACAATTCCTCTGCATTTCTTGGTTTTGGCTCAGAAAGCAACATTTTTGATGTCACCCAACAAGTTTTTCAGATTAAAGTCGGGGAATTGGGCTGACCACTCCATAAGTTTATTTTGTTGGTTTGGAACCAAGATGCTGCTCACTTACTGGTGAGTTTGGGGTCGTTGTCTCTTCAGAATAAGGCAGCATGACCTCTTCAAGGATTTTGATATATGCAAACTGACCCATGATGCAATGCATACTGTAGGCCTGACACCAGAGTGAGAGAAACATCCCCACATCATGATGCCTGCACCACCATGCTTCACTGTCTTCAGAATGCACTGTAGCTTGAATTCAGTGTTTGACAAACTGTCTGCAGCCCTTGCACCCAAAAAGAACAATCTTACTTTCATCAGTCCACAAAATGTTTCTCCATTTCTCTGTAGGCCAGTCGTTGTGTTCTTTGGCAAATTGCATCATGTTCAGCCCTTTTTTTTAACTGTGGGACTTCGCAGAGGCTTTATGCCAGCAGATTAGCTTCACACAGGCGTCTTCTAATTGTCACAGTACTCACAGGTAACTTCAGACTGTGTCTGATCACCCTGGAGCTGATCATTGGCTGAGTCTTTGCCATTCTGGCTGCTCTTCAATACATTCCAGTGGAAGTCTTCCATTTTCTTCCACGTCACTCTGGTTTTTGTTTCCATTTTGGAGAACTGGAGATCATTTTAGCTGAGCAGCCTATTGTTTTCTGAACTTCTTTATATGTTTCCCCATCTCCAATGAACAGTTTAATCGAAGCATGCTGTTCTTCTGGACAATGTCTGGAATGACCCATTTTCCTGAGGTTTTCAGAGAGAAATGCACATACAATAATGTGCTGGCTTCATCCTTAAATAAAGGCCACCTGAGTGACACCTGTTTTTTTGCAGAATCAACGACCTCACTGACTGAACTCCACGATGCCATTATTTTGAACACATGCCTTTGAATTAATTATTCAATTACACAGACTCAGGAGCATGCAAATCATGAATGTTGGGTCTGTTGGTTTTCTTTGACTCTTCTACACTTACTGGTAAATTATTTGCTATCTAGTAACATCATTCGTTCCAAAAACAGTGATCGATCTGGTAGGTCATGTTGGACTGCTATTATTTTGAACACAGCTGTATGTGTCTAATCCTTTTTTTCTACACATAATGGTTTAAACAAACATTTACTTGCATATTATACAAATCCCCATAGACTAGTGCAGCATTATTGCTGGTGTAAAGAATTGTTGTTTTCCAGCCAGCTGGGAAATGGCTGTCTAAAACTTTTGTCCAGCATAAAGTCTTAAATATTCCTCATACTTTTATGGTAGCAGAGACCCTGGAGATTTGCTTCCATTTCTGTCTTTGTTTTATTTGTCACAAAGCAAAGTTTGTATAATTTAAAGTGTGTGCCATCACTGCTGAAACACTCTTTCCTCCTCTGGGGATCATCAAATTATGTATAAATGAACAAACAGTGTTTCTAGGCCAAAACCTCCTGCTGCTAGCAGCCTGCTTTCTGTGGCTCTCACACTGGTTTTCTTAACACCTACTAGCATACATGCAGTTAATATATGCAGGTTAATCAGAAGCAGGTGTGCTTCACTGTCTCTGCAGACCTTTCCTCACTATATCACTCCATAACTACCCTGCTACACACCTTGCATGATGAGTTTTGCTGAAACGTTGTCCTGCTCTCATTTGATCTCATGTCCTACTGTAACACAGAAATTGATCCCATTCCTTGAAGCATGCTATAAATAATCTAATGCCTAGGAGGCATCCAGGAGGCAAATGGCACACAGGAAACTTTTTGTTGTGGAAAAACTGTCATGGATGCCATCATCTTCAGTAATGATAAGGCTGACCTCAGGTTCTCCCCCCAGGGATTGGACAGACTAAGACTAACTAACTTTCTTTTTTAATTTTTCATAAGCTGTGCCTTTCAATCTCAAACAGGACAAAGCACCTGACACCTGGGAGAGCCCTTCAGTATATACCCTTAAATGTAACTGGACCTTTAAATGCTAATATTTTGAATAGTTCAAGTATTGGCTGCAGACTTCTCAGGTCAAATCCTTCATACATTCATGGTAAAAGAAACGATACCCCTGTAAATTCTGAGGTTTTAACCAGGACATTATACAAAAACATCTAGTCCTTCCCAGGTTGTTAAATTAGGTAAATAAAACATATAAGATGAACAAAAACATTACATTACTTATTTAACAAAAACCAAACCACAATGCAGAAGCAGTTTAAGAAAAACTGAGTACACCCCATGATGCAGTGGCTTTAAGAACCAGCTTAAACAGCAATAAGTTGAAGTACTCGTTCTCTGCATGACTTTATCAGGCCTCTCACATCATTGTGGAGGAATTTTAGCCAGCTCCTCTTTACAATGTTGCTTTGTTTCATTAACATTTGTGGTCATTCACTTATGGACAGCTCTTTTAAAGTCCCAGCACAGCATTTCAATTAAATTCAATTAAATTTTATTTAAATAGCAACAAATCACAGTGAACAGTCACTCTATATTGTAACAGTCAAATGACCCCCTATGAGCAGCACTTGGTGACAGTGGGAAGGAAAAACTCCCTTTAACAGGAAGAAACCTCCAGCAGAACCAGGCTCAGGGAGGGGGGGTCATCTGCTGTGAGGGGGGAGAGAGCTGTCCATAAATGAATGCCCACAAATCTAGCATAGAATCTACCGTAATTATAAAATGACCGCTAACATTTCATTTGCTGATAAACAGTCAGATGTTGGAAATGCTTGCCGGACTTTGAGGTAAGACTGACAAAGTATTGTCACAGATTATGGTGAAAAACTTATGTTTTGTCTTCATAACATTTAAGTGTCTGCCAGTAAAAAACTGAAATGTATTACCTCCAAGATATCAGGTAGCCATTTAATTGTTGTGCATTTAAAATCCTCATGAATGGAACAAATGTTTATCATCAAAAACCTGTGTCCTTCCCCCGTAATGTTGTCAGCTGTCGTGAAATTGAATGGGATTTTTTATTTAATTTTTTATTCATTCTTAATTATCTATTTATTTTCATTGCTGTTTTCATTTTATGGTTAAAATTTGACCTTCAAAATTTAACCTTTTAACATTGTTAGTCACTAATTTCTTGTTTATAAGCATCTCCTGGGGTTCCAACTATGGTTTGCTATGTAAGAATGACTGAACAGTTACTCAGTGTTTAAAAGTCCAGTCTGATACTCAGAAAACCACAGTTAATTGGGCTTCTTTCCCCTCCTCAGTCCAGCAGATCTGTTTCCCACCGCTGACATTTCTGTCATGCACTGTGTGTGGACAGCTGGAGGCCACTATATATTGACTTCGTCAACAAACTCAGGCATTTAATTCGAAAGCCGTCATCTTTCGTTTGCTTCTCTCCTCCTGCCCACTTCTCAAATAAAAGTGTATGAGGGATATTGATGAATTTAAACTGCCACTACTGCTTTAACACCACAGCAGAGGAAGCTTAGTAGAAACACCTGCAGTTGTGTAATATGCTTGATGCCATGGTTTGAGAGCTATTGACATGTCTGCAGGTGATGGCTTGTAAGCCAAACGGTCCATCAACCTGGACAGCCCCCCCAAAGCACTAATGTGCTGCTCAGTAGCCTTTTCTGGCCACTCAGCACAGTGTTGATATGATATAAATGGAAGAACAAGGTGCATATCTCACTTTCCATTAAAATTCAAAGAGGAGGCTGGAATATAGGTCAGTAAAAGTTTACAGCATGGACTAGTGACCAGACAGTCTGCTGCTAGCAGGAGACTTAGGTGAGAGTTGAACCTTGTATAAAACCTTTTGTAAATCTGAGAATATTTTAAGCCATTAGGATGGTGGTGGTAAAAAGGTTTTAGTAATGTTAGAGCCCCTTTGATCTGTATGATATTGTGCTTTCAACACGAAACTGTACAATCCAGCAGTTTCATACAGATGGAGAGTAATCCTTAACGCTGAGCGGGTTGTCACATGCACTTTGCATTACCATAATTACACAACAGTTTGTCCTATTGAAACCCCACCATACACACACACACACACACACACACACACACACACACACACACACACACACACACACACACACACACACACACAGGGGGTAGAGTGGTGGAGACATGGAAAAATGCAAACACACATTTCATATGTGTCAGTGTTAAAGCGTTAATGCAAACGAGTTTCTGTCCTTAAGATTTACACAAAAAAACAAAATAACTTAGAAGCTGGTGAACTATTCCCCAAAGTGTATGTACTGATTTGTGTTGAGGCACATATATATTTAATGCTTCTAATTTCAAAGAACAAAAAAGTCCAGGAAGCCGTGGTGATGGCAAAGTCACAGCTTTTTAGACAGCAATTCAAATTCCACACAAAACGATTTCTTTCTCAGATTTTAGAGTCAAGTTTTGTTTTCACTTTTTTTAAACCACATGGTTGGATTTAGAATAAAATGATGGTTTGGCCAAAAACACATTTATTATGTCTGAAAGCTCCATTTTCTATGTTACCTGGGTGACGAGTCCTCCCAGAGGAAAGTCTAAAAAAAATATAACAATGATACAAAAACACGAGGTGCACACATGAAACATATTGCCACCTAAAATACGTTAGTGTCTTGTTGACCGTTACAACAAAAAGGCATTTTCTGTCCCTATTAAATACTAATAAATCCATTTCACAGTTGCAATGAGGTCACGGTCTATATGTACAGGCTTTGAACTCATAGTGTAGCTCCCCAAGTAAGTGTGTGCACAAGGGCAGAAAAATTTATTATTTTTTCAAATTTATGAAGCTGTACACAATCCTTTTTTATAAATCTCTGTCATTAAATGTTATGCATCACATGAGCCTGACTTCCAGTCTTGTTTTGAATGGATGTAGACACTCCCTTGTTAATCACTTGCATATAAAATAGCTGTTTTCATGTCACATGATTAGATATAGATGTGAAAAGCAGAGCAAGGAAGCAGTGTGTGCCTGTTCATTTCTGGAATTATGAACAGAAGAAATGCAACTAAATTTGGCCGATATTCCCGATCATTAATAATGTTTCTGTTGTTGTTTTGTTTAGTTTTTTGTTTCTCTTTTTTCTATCATTGTTTTTCTTTTAAAAAAATAAAACAAAACAAAACAAAACAAAACAAAAAACCCAGCAAGTACAAAATAAATGGCCAACAACAAATGTTGACAGCAAAGATTGAATTAAATGGGAAAATTCCAAAATTCATAGCCTGGAACTTTAGTTTTTTTTACATATTCATATTCTAAATGGATTTTTTCAAAAGAAAGACCAAATAAAATAATAAATTAAGAATAAAAATGTAGACAAAGAAAAAAATTACAAAATCCACAGTAAGGTGATAGAACATGATTTATTTGTCAGACCGGGAATCTGGCTGGCACCCTGGCAATTACCAGGGTGCCAGGGTCCCTACATAAAAAAAAAGTCATCCTGCTGTGCTCACCAGATATCTTCATCCGAGATGGGCAGCTCCTCCTCCCTTCTCCCCTTTGACAGACAATAGAGTGACACAGGTTGTTGGTAAGTGCTACTGGTGACCCAGTTGTGATGCTCTGAACAAAGCATCTGGAACTGTGGTACTTCTTGCAGAGCTGGCCTGAGTCATAGGTGACAAATGCGGCTGAATTCAGGTAGTTTAGGCAGGTGACCCGGTGACCGTCAGTTTCGGTCATTTGTGGATGAAGGTACGAAACAGAAATGTGACAGAAAGGAGCTGTCCCTCTGAGGCAGAGAGGAGGGAAAAACAGAAGATTAGAGGAAGAAAAAAGACAAAGCTATGCTTCCATGAGCAATTACAACACGTTTAGTTTGTAACAGCTCCAAGCATATTTAGCTATCACCAGCTGGCTAAGTATGGTATTTATCATGTTGCTGTGTCTCTGTCAAAAAACAACCTGTCAGCCTGTGTCACCGTCCTCAGTGTGTTACTAGTTAATGTATGTTTTGCTTGGATCTTATCATCATGGTCGTGGGTTTATGACCCAGCATTTTTAGTTTTAGGACTTTCATATTTCAATTTATATTGTTAATGTTACTGTTTGATTCCTAGTTTGTGTTGTTGCAGTTTTGAATTTTTGTCTTTTTCTGCTAATTCCTGGTTGGTTTCATTGTTTCTATCCTCAGGATATTTGATTTATCTTTCTGAGATCTGTTCTTGGCTGTTGTTCACTTTCTATCCTGCTTCAGTTCTCAGTCTTCATGTGTTCTCGGTTCTCTTTGGTGTTTCATTGTTTCTGTATTGTTCTCCTGTTAAGTCCTGGTCTCTGTTCCTTGTGCTGTAGTTTAAGTCCTCCTCTTGTGTCTAGTTATGATCTTGTTGCTCTAGCGTAGGTGTTGTAGTCCCCCAGTGTGTCTGCTTCCCTGTGTCCTCAAGGCAGTATTTGTTTCCATGTCTACTTCCTGTTTTACTTTGTATCATATTCAGTTTTACTCCCCTTGTCTTGTTCTGCTGTGCTCCCTGGTGTGTCCTCTCTCCCTGATCACCTCGTGTGTGTATCGTCTGTGTCCTCCTGTTCGTTGTCACATCACTCAGGTGTGTTTCCTGGTTCAGAGTGTCCCTGAGTATTCCTAATTGTTGACCTATTAGTTCCAGGTGAGCTTTCTAGTTTCCTTGTACCTGATGTGCATCCAGAAACAAAGTTGTGTATTTCTGAGTTCACACTTTCCCACCTGAGTCCTGTGTTTGGTCCTTATCCTGCCTGCCACACTGCAGAATCATGACTCTTATATGTGAGGGCTGTTCAATAGTTACAAGGTTCAGTGGATGGGACATGCTAGCTTTGCATATCTTAGCTTTATTCATGCATGTTCAGACATAACTGTGCATTTGTGAGCTGTGGCGGTTTAATCTGACAGGTTTACTCATTGTTCCTGTGGTGACAGCGTTTTGTTGCTTTCACACTGTGGTCAGGTTGCATGGATAGACTAGTGGACCTCACTTTTATGCCTCATTTGTGCTCTTTGGGTGCCACCATGCCATTTTGTGGTAGAGCAGCGTAATAATATTTACAGCACTGGGCTCGCTTGCTGACCACTTTTGTTTGATATTATTCTATTGATGCTCAGCAATTCTGTATGCTGAATAATTATTATTTATATAGTTACAAATGACTAATTTACTAGTGTGTAATTAGGTGCATTTGCACCGTTATGCAAAACTATACATCTTTTGGATGAAAACAGTCCAACATGTCCAAAAGCAGGTCAAACACCCTAAATCACATATTTCCTGAAAAGCCTATGGCCTGTAGATTGGATATGGCATGCACTGATTCTTAGCCCACCCTCCTCAATGTCATGGACATAGTTTTACAATGTGTATCATATTGAGACTGAAACAGTGATGCATCCCAAAAAATTAACATTGAGCTTCAGCCTTCCAGCATTAATAACGGTTAGGCTCGGGGGACAATGAAGTGGTATGACGGGGGCCCCAAATCAAATTTTGCTTAGGGCCTCTTCGAGGCTTGGGCCAGCCCTGACTTCTTGTATCCTGTAGAGAAAGTGAAGTGAGACGTGCACTGGGTCTCTGGATTTTAACAACCTATAGCAGCACAGAATGGGCTGTGAACATACTGACAAATCTCCCGTCCAGGTAGTATCTCCACCTTTCCTGGGCCCATACCACAGCAAAATGTTCTTCTTGCAGTTCCCTTCTGCTGTATTCAGTATTGGGCTGCCATATGCCAGGACTTCCTCTGTTCCAAGCTCAGGATAAACACAGCTTCCAGACCTATGTCACTGGCACTGGTGTAATCACAAAGGGCAGGTCAGAGTTCGGATGTCCTAGGATGGGTGGGGAGATCAGACAGGTCGTGAAGGCTTCAACAGAAGTCTGACTCTCATGTCCATTTGAATTTGGCTCCTTTGCATTTTAATGCATTCAGCGGTTCAATCAGTTATGAGAAATTGGGGACAAACAGGTAGTATCAGCTGCCTTGATTTTAGTTGGAACAAGGAATTCCTCCACTGCCTTGGTTTTGTCTAGATCCACCCAAATGCCTGTAGCTGACACGGTGTGATCCAGGAGGAGGGATACTGGGAAAAGGTGCAAGTTTTTTATGTTGACAGTAAGCCTGGCCTCCCAAAGCTTTTGGAAAACTGCCTGGATGACATTATAGTGCTGTTCCCATGATGAAGAGTAGATAACAATGTCATCCACAAAAACAAAACAATTGTGGCCTCTCAGCTTTCCCAAGGTCACCTGCATTAGTTGTTGGAAGGTTGCTGGTGTATTTTTTAGACCCTTTAACTGGTATAATCCCTGGTTTGTAAAAGCTGTCCTATTTCAGCTGATCTAATCCACTGTTCAGGTCGATAGTGGAGAAAACCACAGAGCCAGCCACGGAGTCCAGTATTTCCTGAATGGTGGAAATACTTTCCTAATTCTGTGCATGTTACTGCATTTAGCTTGATATATTTAACATGGAAGCAGGGTTTCCCTTCATTTTTGGAGATGAGGACCATGGATAATGCCCAAGCGGATGAAGAGTTTCTCTGATTTCAACCGCCAATTTTTCCTCCACCAGCTTCTTCATTATTTTGACTTGCTGGGGAGACTGTTTAAGATTTAGTTTTATGGGCACATTTAGCACATTTGTACACCCCAAAGAGGAAGTACAAACTACTGCATAACAGCTCAGAGGACCCCCCCCACAGTCATCCAGCTGAACCTTTTCCATAACAACTCTGCATCCAGGCTGGTCAGGGTGCAGTGAGGAGCTGTCTGGGGGATTCAAGGAAGAGTAAATCCTTATGGAACCCCTTTGGTCCCTCACTAAAGAGTCAGCAGAAAATGGAGAAGGCTCAGACTGCGAACCTAGATGCATGGTGGAATGCTTCTGCAGGTGAGTTTTGTTTTTTTGGTAAGGCTGGATCAGAAGGAGATGCAGAGTTTGCTCCTTAATGACACAGACGTCCTCAATCATCTCCATGTCCTTTAGTATCTGAAGTAACATTTAAAAACAGGTAACATTTAAGTATAGACAAAATTTCCATCATTTTCTGGTTGTTATTCTGCTGCTGTTCCTTATGCTGATGAACCATGCAGCTTAAGTCCTTACTTTTTTGTAGTGCCACAATATTTGTATTATCAGGAGGTTTTAGCAGTAGAGGAGCAATAATTTGAAATCCCTAAGCCAGTGATTATGGGTTCGAGTCTCATCTGGAGTGCTACTTTTTATGTAGTGATCACACTACATAAACTATACATAAACTAGTAGTGGACGCTCTGTACTGGATTTTTTTTTCTATTCTATTACTAGCCACTCTACAAAAGAACTAGCTCTTAAATGTGGTAGCTGTAGCTCAGGAAATAGAGCAGGTCATCTACTAATTGGAAGGTTGGTGGTTCAGTTGCTGGCCTCTCCAGTCTGTGTGCCAGAGTAACCCCAAGTTCTCCCGCTGTGTTCATCGTAGTGTGATTGTGTGTGTAAATATTAGATAGAAAGCACTTAGCTTTAGAAAGTGCTTGTATGAATGTGTGTCTGAATGGGCAAATGAAAAATGCTATATAAAGTGCTGTGAGTGCTCATGTAGACTAGAAAAGGGCTATAAAAGAACCAGTCTATTTACCATCTTAAAGCAGTCTCTGTACACACGCTCAGCAAGTAACACACAAGACAGTGCAATTCATTAAAGTGCTCATATGTACAACAGTACTGCAAAATATAAACTGTTGTCCTCTTCATTCAGTTTTCCCCGAGAGCTACTTACAACTGTTCACAGAGTAGGAGACGGAAGAGTTAAATTCAGATAATTTTTGGTTCCTGAATGTACTCAAAGGTGAACTTTGTCACTGAGAGGTTCTTTGTCAGCAAATTTATGCTGTTATTCACTCCAATGTTACCTCTCATTCTAAAACAGAAGTGGTGGATGCGCCCAAGATTGTCCTGTCAGTTTCAAATCTATATGGAAACTATTCCACGAAGAAGGGGTGGCATCTTCAAATGCTTTCTTACCCAGGTCTGATTTTAGGAACAAAGCAATCCTGATGGTTTGTTACTAGCACGATGGTTACCAGACCTGATTATCATGTAGTCAGATAAGTAGACCAAGAGCACGTTTGTAAACAACAAGCAGCCAATGTGAGAGCCTGCAGGCCGACAGAGAGGAACAGCTTGCAGCAGCATACAACATACAGTGATGGGAACCATATCCACAACCAGTGATAAAATGTAGAGCACAGTGATAAACCGAGTCTCGTTTCTTTAAGTGTGAAATCCTAAATATCAGGTCACCATGGTCTAATAAGGGTAAGAACACTGGAGAGATTAAATGATCTCTGGCCCGATGAGAAAACAGGACTTGTTTCTAAAGAATCTCAGTTTATGTTTGAACTTAGACAAGCATGTCAATGTGCTCACTGAATGACAAGCTACAATAATAATAATAATAATAATAATAATAATAATAATAATAATCATCATCATCATCTTCTTCATCATCATCATCATCATCATTATCATAATCATAATAATAATAATAATAATAATATTTTTTGTGGGTGCCTTTCAGGAGCCTCAAGGTCACCTTAAAAGAATAAAACAATAGCATAAAAAATCAACAAAGATGCATAATAAAACAACAATAAGCAAATATAACACAGTAAAATAAAACATACATCTGTTAAACCAGGGAGTAAAATTCCAATAGCCAATGTAGGGTTGTTTGAATAGATGAGCATTTAATTGGGATTTGAAATGGGATAAGTTATCGATGCCCTTCAAGGATAGGGGAATTGAGTTCCAGAGATGGGAAGCCGAATAACAAAAACCCCTGGACCCCATCGTAGAAAGACGGATGGAAAGTACAGTGAGGAGCATGGAAGAGGAAGAACAAAGTGAGCATACGGGAGCATAAGAACAAATGAGGTCGGCGATATAAGGGGGTGCAAGGTTATGGAGGGATTTGTAGGTAAGCAGGAGAATCTTGTATCGAATACACAGGTTTATAGGGAGCCAGTGAAGTTCTTGAAGAATGGGAGTAATGTGTTGGGTAGAGGGAGTTCTGGTGACGATACGGGCAGCAAAGTTTTGAACCAATTGAAGTTTGTGTAGAGGTTTGAGAGGTAGATCAGAGAGGAGTGAGTTACAGTAATCGATGCGTGAAGTAACCAGGGCATGGACGAGGACAGCAGTGCTAGCAGGAGTAAGGGAAGGGCAAAGGGGGTTTATGTTGCGTAAGTGAAAGTACGCGGACCGAGTAATGTTATTAATATGGGCCTCATAAGAAAGTGTGCTATCTAGGATAACACCTAAGCGCTTCACTTGGGAAGAGACGGGAACAGTGAAATAATCGATAGTGAGAGTAAACTGGTTAGATTTGGCCAGCGTAGACTTTGTGCCGACCAGTAAGATTTCTGTTTTTTCATTATTTAATTTAAGCAAATTTTGTGAAAACCAAAATTTTATTTCCAGAAGACAGTCAGAGAGGGAGGACGGGGGTAGAGCTGCGGTCAGCTTAGATGAGATATAGAGCTGGGTGTCTTCAGCATAACAGTGAAAATGAATACCATGTTTTCTAAATATATGTCCTAGTGGTAGGAGATAGATAATAAAAAGGAGGGGACCAAGAACAGAACCTTGGGGAACGCCAGAGGAGACTGGAGTAGTTGATGACTTGTAATTTTTAAACTGAACAAAGTGGGTATAGCCAGAGAGATAGGACTGAAATCAGTGTCACGTGACTGAGACATATAAAGATAACCAGGTGGATTAGCTCCGTTCAGCTGGGTGAGGTCATTGGTTTGCTGCCAAGTCTCAGTTAGACACATAAAGTCAAACTTACTGTCAGTGATGTAATCACACAGGAGAAGTCCCTTGTTGGTGAGCGAGCGGATATTCAGGAGTCCGAGGCTGATGGTATCTGTCACTGGCGCAACATTGGCTGACCTGGCTAAGCTAGCCAGGACTCTGCAGTCAACAGACCTTCTGGGTTTTTTTAGTGGTCGTGAGGAGGTTGATCAGAAGGTTTGGATCGGCTTGGAGTCCTCAATGCAATACTTGCGACGTGAGCCTCGGTGGACTTATTTCCTGCAAGGATGCCAGGTGATGTCCGGGTAGAGAAGCAGCACTGGAGGAAGCGGCAGCACTAGGCGGAACTGAAGCTGTAAAAGTTAATCGGCAGAATACTGGATTATCAAAGCTACTGGTTTCCATAGCAGGGAAATAATAATCAAAGTAAGTAAAATGCATGTAGACAGCTCATTAGACCGCATAGCTGAGGGGTACAAAAGTAGTTAAGGACACACTCCAGAGTAGCGGGAGCCAAATGCGCCAGCGTTCACCCGGAAGTGAACCCCGGAACAATCAATAGTGACACCCAAATACTTGTATGATGTGACAGTTTTAGTTTCTGCCCCTGAAGATCAGCTGGTAATGGCATCACCATAGATTTTCCAGCATTTAACACTAATTTAAGATTAATTGACTGAATTTGACTGAATCTTAAAGCAGATTGAAGAAAATCAATTGTTTGCACCACTGAGCCAGATGCACAGTAGATAACAGTGTCATCAGCGTACAGGTGATACATAGCATAAGGCATATCCTGACAAAGATCATTAACGTTTATATGTTAATGGTATTTTTCACCTTATGGTGAACAAAATAGTCCTAATGCTGGGCCCTGGGGGACACCCTTTGATATAGAAAGGAATGATGAACAGGACCCTGCAGAATGGATACATTGACCTCTGGCTGTCAAGTAATTCCTGAACCAGCCTACAGCCTTGCTAGACAAACTGAGTCTGTTCAGGACGGTCAACTGTATAGAAAGCTTTTGATAAGTCAATAAATCAGGAAGTAAAACTGCACAGTATTTTCTGTCATCCAAGGCTTTGGATGACTGTAGTGTACTGGACTGCTTTCTGAACCCAGAGTGACGTCGATACAGGATGTTACTCAAACCTAAATAATCTTTGAGTTGCTCACAGACAACATTTTCCAAAACTTTAACCAAGACTCATAATTTAGAGATCTGCCTGTAGATGTTTAAAACTGAAGAATCACCACCTTTCAGCAGAGGAATAACAGTAGTTTGCAGATTTCCACAATTCAGGATTCTTATTATTATAAAAACACATTAAAAATTTGTTATCGTTTCAGCAATAATGTGAGCAGCAACCTTAAGAAGGACAGGATCAAGCTCATCTGGACCAGCAGACTTGCTTGTGTCAAAGCTCTACAAACCTCAGACATGGTAAAAGGAGTAAAGTCATAGGGCTGACTCTCTGAGGTTAATGAGGGTGATAACTGAATCCCCTGTTCATGACGATGAAGAGACTCAAATAAGTGCCCAGAGGAAGCAAAGTGTTCATTAAAACGGTCAAGAATTGCTATTTTGTTGGTTACCATATGATTACCATCTGTGATACAACTCAGCAAATCATTTATAATGTCATCTCCATTTGATCACTTTCTAGATTTTTTTTCAGTGCCTTTAAGTTATTTATGGTTTTGCAAAGGTAATAATTGGATTTAGTCTTCTTGATCTGAGAAGTAAACTGATTTCTAAGCTGCCTAAAAGTCAGCCAGCTGGCTTGAGATGAAGATGTCCTTTCCCTCACCCAGGTGGCACCCCTTTCTCTTTTTAGGGTTGATAGTTCAGAGGAAAGCCATGGGATTGTTCTATCCTTAACTATAAATTTGCGAGATGGAGAGTGCTTATCGATAGTTTGCATAAAAACATTATAAAAGTAGTTCCAGGCCAATACAATATCATTAATAAGCAATATCTTAGTCCAGTCAACTCCCCCAAGATTGAGGAGAAAGGCTTGGTCACAGAAATGCTTAAAATCCCGTTCAGGAATCTTAGCTTTTCTGACTGCTACTACAGCACAGTGGTTACTCAAGTCATTTGCAAAAATACCCATATGTTAAAAAATGTATTGGGTGTATTTGTTAAAAATAAACCAAGTCAAAATGACTTCCCTGGGCATTTAAAATTAACTGGGCCATTTACCAGCTGTGTAAGATTAAGAGTTACACATGGATTTAAAACCATCAGAGACAGAAGGCAGCCAGTCCCAGTTAAAATCACCAGTTAAAAGAACGTCATTAAAATCTATCTGCATCTGCTAAATGAAGGTAAAGCCTCAGTATTTGCAGACCGGAGTCTATAACAACCCACTACAGCATAAAATGATCCTCTGAAAATTCTACCTTCAGCACAAGTAATTCAAATTGCTTACTAATGAAAACTGATGAAAGATGTTTTTCATATAGATCGCCACATCACCACTTTTCCCTGAGTGATCACAGCAAAAGACACTTTAACCGTTAACAGCAATATTTGTTAGTCCAGGTTTCAGATCAAACAAGAATATCGAGGTCTGAGGATTTTACCCAGATTTTCCAAAGGTCCATTTTGGGAAGTAGTTGTTTAACATTTATGTGGGCAACGCCAAGCCCAGATCTAGCTTTGAATTCAGCGGGAGTATTTAAGCAGATAAGATCTGGACCAGGATTAGCCTGGACAATAAAAACAACAGTAGAATAAGATACCTTTTTTGGCATGAGTGTTGCTTATCCCAGCAATAAGTATGCATAACCACTAACCTGAAATGGTTAAAGTAACCAAAGGAACACAACCAGTCATAAATGAAAAAGAGGATTATAAAATGAGAATACACAATAAAATTAAAAATGGTGTAGAAACTATTTTGGAGGACACACTGAAGAATTTGAATTCCCAGTGCATATATTTTGCACTTAGCATGGAAGACAGTACATATGCCTTTATGATTTCCATACTCCTCTTTAGGATAAAACAAAGGGATAAAAACAGGGACAGTAAAAGGAGCATGCTGGCAGGCATGCTGTAGGGAGCACAGAGCTCGAGACATCTAAGTTTGTTAAAATGTTCTCCAGTCCGAGTTATCAGCCTTATTAGGCAGAATCGGCCCAAAGAAGCAAAGTTTTATCCTGGAGGAGATGGACTCATCGACATCAGGAAATGTGTCAGTGCTCCGGTTCCACAGGGTGAGCCGGACCAGTTCCTAGGTCCTGGTTCTGGCCTGGACCTGTCACAGCAGCATTTAAAATAAGTCCTCCACATCTGAATAAAAGGCAGGGTTCACTTCACAAAGATCACTTCTTCAAGATTACAGGCAATTCTTGTAATTGACCCAGATCAACAATAAATAACTCAAACTGAACTGCCACAGTCCATGCCAGTGAATGATACTGCTAAGGTGGATGTCCATTTAAAATCACTGAAGTAAAATCACACCAATTTTCAACTTGAAGACAATGTCAATAAATATGTAAGGGGTGCTTTCCCACTATAAAAAGGCAATCACCACACAATCATACTTCAGTTATGTATTCATTTATCACCTGATTTTTTTTTTTTAATCTCAATGAGTCCTTCTTCATGAGCTACACAGTCTTAATTCTCCTACAACCTATTTCCACAGTTTGACCCCTTTCCCCTGACCCCTGCTTTTTTAACCTTTTTCTTTGAGTTCATACTTTATCTCTCTCATATGAAAAAAGCAGCTGTATACAGTTTGGAAGCAGATGATTTTGTACTTTGTACACTATCAGTGCAGTGATCAGATCCACTAAATTGTGAACATTATAACAGTCTGATGGAGCATTCACAACAATCCACTTATGATTCTTATAATTTCCTTCTTTCTCTCTTCTGTGGTGTATATGGTACACTACACTCATGGGAAAAGCTGTTAACAGTTGTCTAGATTATGATCATCAGCACCCTTTACAAAGAGGGTAAGCCACAGAGAGATGGTCATTGCTGAAAACACTGGTTGTTTGCAGAGTGCCACAACACTGGTAACATCTGCAATGCTCTGTGCAGTGGTCTGCTGGGGATGTGGGACCTTAGTGAGACAGGAAGAGACTGGACAAGCTGCTCAGGAGTGTTGGCTCTTGTTGTGGACTGCTCCTTGGACTGCATTGAGGAGATGGGTCAGAGCAGGATGTTGGCCAAGCTCACCTCCATCCTGGTGAATCCCTCTCACCCCTCTGCATGACACGATGATGGCGTTAGGCAGCTCCTTAAGCAACAGACTGCAGTGTAAGTACACTGTGTAAGAAGGAATGCTACTGCAGGTCTTTCATCCCTTCTCCCAAGAATTTACAGTACAGTCAAATTAAAGTAATACACTGCACCATAACCTGGGCCATAGCTTTGAAACATTTGTATGTCTATTACTTCTCTATACATGCAATTTCCATATTTATATACCCTGGTGAACACTACTCTACACACCATCCCCACTACCAGTGTCACTGATGCCAGTGAGCTTACATACACAATGGCCACAATAATCATACACTGCTCAAAATATTGAAGGAACCCTTTTTAATCAGGGTTGAGCATCAAATTAAGCAACTTTCTGGGATATAGAGCTGGTCAGTAAGTAGAAGAAGACGTCATTAATGAGTTTCAGCTTCTTTGGTGTTCATGAAATTAACAACAGGTGCACCAGAGGGGCAACAAGGATATTTTTCCCTCCTCATCTTTTCTGACTGGTTTTTCACTAGTTTTGCATTTGGCTGGGGTCAGTGTCACTGCTGGCAGCATGAGGTCATACCTGGACCCTACAGAGGCTGCACAGGTAGTCCAACTCCTCCAGGATGGCACATCAATACGTGCCACTGTCAGAAGGTTTGCTGTGTCTCTCAGCACAGTCTCAGAGCATGGAGGAGGTTCCAGGAGACAGACAGTTACTCTAGGAGAGCTGGACAGGGCCAGTAAGGCAGTGTCCTGCTTCTATGTCATCTTAAATTGAAAGTGTCATTTGGACACACTGGCGCATCTGTCGACGCCAGAAGTTAATATTCAGCCCACCGTATGTTGATCATTTTCATTTCTTTGAAACAATGTGGCATCCTTTCATTCCTAACACATTACCATACTGTTGGATGATTTTTCCTCCCATTGACATCTAATGTGTTTTATAAGTGTTCCTTTATTTATTTATTTTTGAGCAGTGAACAAGTATAAGATGAAGGATGCATGGACGAGGCCCCCGTTGAAGGAGAAGGCCAGAGGCCAAAATCAGGGACGCCCGGAAGGATGTTAGTCAGTTAACTGAGATACAAAAGGGCATAATGAGAGCCAGGTCCTGGTGTCATGATCCAGGGTCTGCGACCCTGCATTTTGAGTTTTTTGTTTTAGTTTTATGTTGTTGTTGTTGTTATGTTCTCTGCTTAGTTGTTCTTGGTTTCATAGAGTTTCATAGTCTAGTTTTTGTTAGTTTTGCTACTGTACAAGGCAAGTAGTGTGTTCATGACAGGAACTCAGTGAGATTGTGGAAGAAATCATTGGAGGCTGACTCCAAGGCAATCGAACAAGTTGCCAGCACTGTCCCTGCTGCTGTTCTGCACAGGCCTCAACCCCCTAAGCCGGCTCATCACTAAGCGTGGATTCAGATATAGATTCAGGAGTGGAGTGACAATCAGCCACCTCGATATGGATGAAATCAAGCTGTACACCAGGAGCGAGCAAGACATCCACCTCACCAGGATCTAAAGCAAGCATATGGGGTCTTCAGCAGCTGAATACACACGGTCATGAGTAAGAGGAAAAGGAACAATTTAAGACCTAGCCTGATTATTGAAGACCTTGTATGTGAGAAGAAGGATTTTAAATTCTATTCTAGATTTAACAGGGAGCCAATGAAGAGAAGCCAATATGGGAGAAATCTGCTCTCTCTTTCTAGTCCCTGTCAGTACTCTAGCTGCAGCATTTTGGATCAGCTGAAGGCTTTTCAGGGAGCTTTTAGGACAGCCTGATAATAATGAATTACAATAGTCCAAACAGAATGTTTTGCACAAACAGAATGTTATGTGTTTTTAATATGTACACTGAAGGACATATCCTGGTCAAAAATGACTCCAAGATTCCTCATAGTGTTACTGGAAGCCAAAGTAATGCCATCCAGAGTAAGTATCTGGATGGCATGTTTCTAAGATTTGTAAGGCTTTGTACAATAACTTCAGATTTATCTAAATTTAGTAGCGAATCACTTTTCCTTACAAATATGGCACCACTTAAGGTGAAATAAATAGGCTTTCCAGTGGTATAAGATTTATATCCAAGAACCATTGTTACAACAAAAAAAATAATCAACCATTAATTCCCCACGTGCCCTGTCTTCCTTTGCCTTCTAAGCTTGGGTCCTCTACCAGAGGCCTGGAAGCGGTGCACAGGTTGGCCAGTCTGGTCTTATAGTCTTGAGTGATGGCTCTATTTACCACTAGTTGGTATTTTGCTCCTCTGGTATTTCTGCCAATTCCGTTATGTGCCCTCATGTATTGAGCCATGTGCCTGTTCATCATAGTCTCTACAATAGCTGACAGAAGCTTCCACACAGTCACATAGTCAGCTACTCTGGCATTCAGTGTACCAGCTGTTACTGGGGCTTGGCACCAAATCTCAGACTGTGGGGAAGATGATATCTCCCCCCGACCTGATGTCCTGGCACCCCCGTGCCGTGGCTTCATGTTGGAACACTGATCTAGGAGTTTTTTTGATGTCAGTCTTGATGTTGAGTGTTGAAGAATCCGTAGGTTCAACATCCTCCCACTGCAATGTGGATTGTTCCTGTTGCCGGACTTGATCTGTTGCTTTGTCTGTTGCAGGCTGTGTTTAGAATCTGTCCATTTTATAAACATGTCTTCCATTAAGATAAATTTATGTTTCCTTTCAGCCACTGTCACGTGTTTGTATCTTTGTAATGCTGTCTCTTTTCTATCAGCATCTGTGTTTGAGACATGGGCAGACAGCAGCAACTAGAATCTGTAAATGCCGGTGAAACTGAGTTTGAGCTTGGATGGAATAAAACAACTTACTTGAAAATATGTATTTGTGTTTCCCATATTGTATGTCCACACTTAAACACACATGTAGCCATCGACAATGCCAAAATGATGGAGTTTCTTAATACCTACTAATGATATTGAAGCAATTGTTAGAGAGAGACACAAGGTGAAAAAAATAATTGGAGAGAAAGAGAGAAAGGAAATTCAATGGGAGTGATCAATTTCAAGTGAATTCTAACCTAATAATCAGCTGAAGTTACCATGGTAATGGGCATGGGCACCCTGTGTGACTGGCTGTAATCAACTGTCGAATTTCTGTGAAATGGTCTTGGCACCCATCTCACAAAAAAGCTTATAAATCCAAACAGAAAATCATATTGACCTGTTAATCATCATCCTTTTGACCCTGTCTGGATCAGAGAAAATCCAAAATAAATTTGAATTTGTGCACCCAGTTCTTGTTTTTAAAGTGGTTAAATATGTATGCTGTACAATGATCCCACCTTGGGAAAACAACAGTTCAAATAAATTGTTAAAAACCCCAAAATTAACATGACATTCATGCTCGTGATGAGTATATGTAATTTATGACCACAACTGTGTATTAAGGATGTACAAGGCACTGCTCTCACTCAGGTGCCCCCAGCTCAGTGTGAGTATACATCTGTGAGGGAGACCTCTTGGAAAAAGAGGAGAAAGATAACACACACCGCCTGTCAAAAGCGATTGATTGTCCATCAAAATTCATAATTCATAATTATATCAATTCATATTCACATTATTGCATGTAATAATTCATGTAATTATTAAGATTCATATTATTCTGACTATCAATATTTTATCATATGATTCATTATATATATGTATTAGCCAGAATGGGACAATAGTTCATAAATGTGTTTAATGCCAAATCGTTTAAAGCAGCCCCGTTTCCAGAGGCATCGAACTCCAAGAGTGCTTCAGCAGAGCAGCCGCTGTGGCTTCATCCACACAAGGTTGGAGCGCGTGGCTGCCTGCCTCCAAAAGCCAGGAGCTTCACTGGCTGCCGAGCTCCCATATTCAGCATACGGTGCTTATGGAGATGACTCTGTTCAGTCAGAGGAATTCTGGGCTGCTGAGGACCATGTTGATATTCCACTGAAGCCACTCTAACCTCCGCTGTCTGAGGACACCATCCAGCTGTTCCACAGACAAGAGGAGGCAACAGGTAGTGTTGAGACACGTGGTTTACTACCGACTGCAGTTCTGGATCTCGTCAAGGTAACATTTAAATTGGTTTTCAATTAAATAATTCAAAAAGAGCTTCATGAAATCTGTGAAGGATGTGAGGTCGCTCACCCCTCACAGAGGAGACATTCCTTTCTCTCCCCTCTGGAACGTTCTAATTTCTTTTTTGTTATTACAATGAAGTCAGTAAAAGGTTTTGGGATGGATATTTTATCCCCACTCTTCAGCAAATCCTCCATTTGGAGGAATTTACACCAGACCCATCACAGCTTAGTGGAGCAGCTGAGGCTTATTTCTTTGAGCAGGGAGATTCAAAAGATGTTGAACAATCTCTTTATGACTTGGAATCTGGTGTTACGGAGGGGAAATGGACACATGTAGCCAGAGTTTGGAGAAGGAGCAGCTGTGGTTAGAGGTATAGGTTTGTGTACCTGCTGGGTTTGATTCTGTACAAAATCTTTACTTGTATTTTTTAAAATTGTTTCATGAGAAGCTTCTTTTTTAATAAAAAACCTTTCTAGTATGCTGTTGTTGTTTGTGTTTTTAAAATGTTTTTCATATTATGTTTGGAAATGTTTATCTCTTTATTTTTAAAATGTATCTCTCGTGTTTTTAAATAGTTTTTTTAATGTTCTTCTTCTTTTTTAATGTTCATCTCTTTTTTTTAATGTGCAGTTAAAAAGTTTTTAAAATGTGTGTTTTTAAATGTCTTATTTAACCTGATTTTTGTTGAATATTTTAAACCTTTATCAAAGTACATTTTTATTGAATAAATTTTGGGTTTTATCAGAAAATATTTTCATAGCCTTGTTGAGCTCAGCTGGCTGAGCAGCTTATACTGAAAAAGCTCCAGTCATCCTGGCAGTTTTGGTGGGGTTGAAAAGCTTCTGAGGGCTGTACAGAATGAAACAGGGAATAAATTAAAACAGAAACAGTAAAAGTTTTTTCTGCCAGGGAAAGAATCCATCCTGATAGTTTTTGTACCAAACCTTAAAACCAATGTCCATCAGACCTGTGTGATATGCAAGCCTTAGCAAAAAATAAATATGGGTCTAATAATATGATTGAAATATGTATTAGTTTGTTTTTCTTTATGGCCATAAGCCGGATCGCAGCATACGCCCAGCCTGAGAATGCCTGATTTCATCTGATCTCACAAGTTAAGCAGGGATGGGAATACCAGGTGCTGTAAGCTTAGAGGAAGCTGCAGCTCAGGAGGTACAGCAGATCATCTACTAATCGGGAGGTTGGTGGTTTCATCCCTGGCTGCTCCAGTCTGCATGCCAAAGTATCCTTAGGCAGGATACCGAACCCCAAGCTGCTCTCCAATGTGAATGTTAGAAAGCACTTTGGGATAGAAAGAAATGCTTATATGAATATGGGTGAATGAGGCATGTTGTGAAAAGCATTTTGAATGCTCAGAGCATCATAAAAGAACCAGTATATTTACCATTTATTTAGTTATTTATTAGCAGTTATTGATAAATTTTCAAAAAAAAAAGCTCACACAAGGTTGTTAAAGGCAAGAACAGGTACTGGGGCGACCAAGGCTTTTGGGTCCATCTTAAAAGATAGATTTCTGAAAGGTTACAAACAGATTTTTTAACAACGGTTTTCAAACCTTAGCGAAGAATCACGTCATTAATCATTTTGCCACGGGGAGTGACCTAAAAGCCTCGAGGCTTTAACTTTAGATATTTTACTGCTGAAAACGCTCTGAGAGATATAAAGGTGTTGCAAGACTTATTGGATGGCTACAATGAAAGCTGTCACAAATCAATAAACATGGCTCCTAACAAGTAAAACTGGAGAATATTCCTTGTCTCTAGGCCCACTTCCCAAGCCAGGTCTATACATGTCTATGAAGCTGTCACTGAAACTTTACTAAACTATTCTGAAGAACCTCTGAAGGATCAATTCAGTGTTGGTCTGTTTTTAAAGGGGGCTCATGTAATTATTTATGGACCTAACAGGGATTTATTGAGGATGGATTGCTGCAATGGAACACTTAAAGAATTCCACATCCTGGGTCCTTCACACATGGACAGAGACTGCTGTTAAACTTTGCTGAAAATTAAACTCATTAGAGCTAACAAAGCTTTCAGTCTCATGGCACCATCAGATGCTGGTTATTGTTTGCATATTTTAGGGATCTCTGTGAAGAAAGTGCCCCCCGCTGAGCACATCAGCCATACGGTGGCTTTGATGGAAGCCGATGGAAGCTTTCTACCGCTTGTCACGTACTAATCTAAAAACCTGTCCCATCCCCCAAAATCCCCCCAGCCTTCGACTGGTTCTGTATGTCATAAAGAAAATCTATTTCTAGGAAGTTGCTTAAATACCTGATCTTGGGTATGGTCAAAAATGCAACAACATATTGTCTATGCCCGTTACAACTCTATACCAGATATAAACTCGAAACATCAAGTCCTGGTTGATTATCACCAAGAAGATTTTTGTTTGTCATTATTTGTTTTTAAGAATGAATCATCAGTTGGAAAGCCTTATGTGTGTATTAGTGGGGTATCATTTTTGTGGATTTTGGGTAACTGATGAACTTCCTTAACTGGAGAGATGATTTAGACAACCCACATATTTCATAATTAACACAGACCCTCCTCACATGCCAGGGATCCACAGGCTCTTATTAACATTGGATGATGATGGACGTGTTACTTTTTATTTTTTACTCTTTTGGATTTCCCCCGATTGTGTAAAAAAAGCAAAAGCAAAAAGCATCTTAATGTTTCTGGAAAAAAGCAGGGAGTTCAAACCACACCTTCTCTTTATTAACTGTCACTATGGTTAAAAAAGCTTAATTAAAGCACAGAATGGAATTTAATGTGATTTTATTTATATATAAAAACCATTAATGGCAAGAAGTAACTTTAAATAAAAACAAATATTTATTGAAAATATAGATTCTTTCATCAAAAGTTTAACCAACATGGGGACAGAGTGATTAAACTAGGTGACAAATTTGTCTTGTCTTTGGGTTTAAACTATGTTTGTGTTTTGTTTTGGTTTGGTTTGGGTTTTTTTTTAGTTCTGTACATTTTTTTTTTTTATTGCAAAACTTTGCATTTGTGATTTGAATGATGATTTTACAAATTCGTCATATAAAGCCAGGTACTAGCGGTTTTCATTTAGTTTTTAACCTTTTTTCAAGCTATTCTTGGTTCAAAAATTCCCTATAAAAATTGTAAAAATGCTCAAATAAAAGAAAAAAATTACTCAAAAACTGTTCAGATCGAACACAATATTTCAAGAGTGTAGGAGAATTTGCTGAGGTTTCATGAATCTTCCCACATATTGCACAATTTTCAACCAAAAGGCAAGAAACATGTAGAAATGTCAAGAATCTTCCAGAATCTGCAACAATTCTCCAGAATGACAATGTTCCAGAACACGTTTAGTAATATTTTAGAACAATAGAGAACATTCTGGAACACTTTCTAGAAGAATATTCTGGCATACTGCTCATAGATTGAAGTGATTTGTTGTTCTCATGTAAATCAAGACAAACTTTTAATTGTTTCAAGTTTCAAGAATAAATCTTTGCGTCTTTCAAAGTTATTTTTTCTGTTTTGTGTCCAAAAACAGTAAAAAATGTGAAATGTAACAATTTGGGGGGAAAAATCATTCTAAAATCTAAGTTTGACTGGAATAATGGACATTTTCTTTTGTTTTACAATAGAGTTAGAAAATAACGCTTGTCAAAGACAAACATCATGTTACATGTTATCTGTGTCATCTTTGTTTTCCAGTGGTCTCCTGTTGATGGCGCCGGCTGTAAGGTGCCATGTTGTGACGTCTTTGGTGATGGTGATGAAGAGTCAGGTTGTTTTAGCTGTGAAATCTCCTGGCATGCTATCACACGACCCACTGTGGAAAGGAGCAATTTTAATTCCAACAAGGCTTTCAGTTCAATTTATTTATATGGTGCCAAATCACAGCAACAGTTGCCTCAAGGTGCTTTATGTTGTAAGGTGAAGAGCCAACAATAATACACAAAATAAACACAAACACACTCCACCATGCAGGCCTCCGGGAATGCTCATTCTTGTGAGAAGTTGATAAAAACTTGATTAAGTCCAGCGTGTGCCAGTGACAGGTTTATTCTTGTAGATTAATTTACCATCATTATTCCATCCACTGTTGCTTTCTGAGTCTGACAGTTTACACATAATATCCTCAGTATTTTTCATAAAGCCAGGATTTTAAGGCAACCGTTTATTGTCATTTGGCGCTATATAAATAAAATTGAATTGAATTGAATTGAATTGAATTGAATTGAATTGAATTGAATTGAATTGAATTGAATTGAAATGAATTGAAATGAATTGAATTGGCTCTGTCTCAGACTCCACTCTTCTTTCAAGCTCTTTGGGGACAGTAAGGACTATTTCTCTGCTTCCAGATTAAGAAGTCTTTGTAAAAGCATGTTATATTTTTAATCTTATCATTAGACGGTAGTTTCACCTCATCCAATATTTCCCTCATTTTGCAGTCCAAATAATTTTCACCTTTTTGCCTGATACTTGTCTGTCCTGAATTGAGCTGTATTTCATGCAGATGTTTTAGTTGTTCAGGACAGATTAAGTACATTTTCTGCAGTTTTTTTAATAAAAAGGTTGTGTTATCTTCGAATTGCTCCTGTGACTAGTTCAGCCACAACGGGTAAAACTGTAGTGAGTAGAGGTAGTTGAAAGCTCCCCTTTTGAGTCAGTACGTGTCTCTTCTCTCTCACAATTTTACATTTATTAGCCATGAGTCAAATTTTTTTTCCTGTAGCATTTAAGCTTTTTAAATGCTAAAAAGGTTCAAGCAGAGCTCGCCTGTATGACTGCTCTTGGCTCCAGACTCGCTGCTGCTGCTGGTCTGGTTGATGCTGCTCGGGCTGCTGCTCCCATAATCTCTTCCCACCGTTGGCTGGCTGGCTGGCCTGACTCACCCAGCAGTCGCTCCCTTTGGGCCGCAGTAAGTTGTATATTTTTATGACCTGCTGGTTGCGGTGGGGCTTGGGCCGGGGAGGCCGGGGAGGCTGGAGTGGGGTGAAGCGTTGGTGGGGTGACAAACAGATAGCAGTCCTGCTGCAAAACGGCTAAACTTTTTTTTTTAAACTAAAACTTTTTTTATATTTCACCCTATTTCTTCTAAATATCAAATGATATGTGAATAAAAACAATTAGAGACTCGTCAATATCCAAGTCAGAGGGCGAATTCCTGACAGTATCGTTTAAATCAGCATCTGTAAAACAAAAATTTAAAGACATCAGAAAACATAAGTCTAAAGACACCTGGAAAAAAAACTTTGAAAAATGAAATCTGAGGAAAAATGTTTCTCCATAACAGAGAAAGCATCTAGAGAGGGTCAAATGTTCAATGACCCCTCTATTAAGCAGGGTTTTATAGACATTTCAAACATGTATTGTATAAATCCCTGCTACCTTATGATTACAAACTTACAATAAAATGGAGGTAGAGGAATTTGTGATGGGGTTCAGAAGGATGGGAGGTGTTTAAGTATATATATAATCTAAAAATAAAAGTAAAGATTAGCAGGAGGAGCCTTTTTTTAAAAGATATTTAAAAAAGGATCTTTAAAAAAATCATTACTTTTATTTTTAGATTCTTTATTTGTCACCAGAGAGATGTGTCTGGCTCAACACAGCATGAAGACTATAATTTTGCTTGCTTATGCTGCCGGACAGGACAGGTTATTATAAACAAAAACCACAGAGGTGCCTGATTGTTGTCGGGTGCTTTGCTTTGTAGGATTCCCGAAGATAAAGGGCTGTGGAAGCAGGAGGAGCAGCTCTCAGGAGGAAAGCAGTTTCTGCTAGCGGTCATCCGTGCTCTGCAGCGAGCATTTCAGCCCTCTGGCCGAGCAGGTCAGTCAGGGTCAGAGATGGAGCGGTTCATTCAGTCTTCTGTTCTGGTCTCACCTTCAAACGGCAGGTGTATCACTAGGCTGCAAGGATTACATAAGTCCGTGCCACACTGAAAATATTGAGTATCACTTCCCTCTGTCACCCCTTCCACCTTTGTCAGTCTCTCAGACATACTTATGTACACACATGCACATTGACACAAGTCAGCACTGAAGATGCACTCTGTGATGGACTGTGACTATTATATTTTCATCCTTGTTTCTAGTAGGACCACTCCTGTGCTCTGCATCATCACCTGATGATCTGAGAGCAGACCCAGTGAAGCTGTGTGTGTGTGTGTGTGTGTGTGTGTGTGTGTGTGTGTGTGTGTGTGTGTGTGTGTGTGTGTGTGTGTGTGTGTGTGTGTGTGTGTGTGTGTGTGAATAACCCCTCAGCAGGCTGGTTCCAGGTCCTCTTGTGTGGTGTAATGGTGCAGTGTGGTGTGTTCCCAAACATCGGGCAGCAGAGGATGACACCGTGTCCCTTCTGCCAGCTGAAGAGAATCCACTCGTCCACTTTTGCCAACATTCCTGCAGCTGCCTGTGACTGTAGCTACCCACTAACCTGCTTTGGTAGGCTCAGTGCTGCGTCTCCGTATGTCTGTGCTCCCTATCACAGTCCAAAGAACTGCTCTGATTGGTCAGCTGCACTCCCCCTTTCATCAGGTTAGGTAGGGGGTCCCAGTTCAGGACTAGGACCTTCACTCACAGTTGCCTCAGTAGAGTCGGGGTCCTGATGATGTGACCATCCAGCTCTCTCACTGATCACTGACTCCAGAGCAGGAGGGCTAGAAGGATGTCTCACTTTGATTTTCTTAGGAATTAAACATATACAAATAAAATTAAATATAGATTTCCAATGAGACCTGCTTCTCACAGCCTTTACCTTTGCTGTCACCAGCCTCCACGAGGACAACTCTACGTCCCCGCTCGCTGTTCATAGGTCCCACATCCTCTTCCTGTAACCCCTTTCACTGGGATTACATGTGTAGCAGCATTCCAACAGTTCCTGATTCTCATCTTCTCATTTGTGCCGTATCCTTGTTCCAGTAGCTTATCGTAGGTATTAGATAGAAAGCACATAGAAAAGGTCTGTTTACGGTTTAAAAACATTTGACCTAAAAAGTAAACATTTTGACATAAAGAGGCTTTTATTTATGTACCATACAGTCATTTTCTGACTAATACATTTATCAATGACATTATTGAATATTCATAATAACATTAATATTACCAGTTGTATGAATTATTAGATACAGCAGCTCAAATATAAATTATTGTGACTTTATTATCAGTTATGATGGGCCTTCAGTCACTTTTGACAGGTGGTGTATATTATCGCTCTCTGACAATCTTACTATGATTTGTGGGGAAATGACGGCTGTAGAGTGAAACTTGTGGGCTCAGCAGCAGCTTGAACAAAAATATTTCAGCTGGATTTTTCTGCTTTTCTCACTCTGACAGTTGGGCTCTCCACTTCACCTCCCAATTTTCAAAAACAGTACAACATACCTGAAAACTGTAACCGTGCGTCACACAATTGAGCTGTGCGTCTCAGCATTCGAACAGTGTCCCTACAACAAACAGTGTGGGGGCAGATGGGTCTCGAATGTAATACTAGACTGTGTGATTTCTGCAGAAACTGTGGTGGGGTTGTTGCTGTAGCTTGTAGCTCTGTGGCTTGCTGCGCCTAATAAAAACTTGGAGGTAAATAGGTTGGCTTAAGAAGCCGAAGGGAGGTGGCTGATGAAGTGGCCAGCCAGTTTATTTGCCACAAGTGAGATTAGTGGCCCCTGTGTACATAATAAAGTAGCATCCATTTTAAATGTCATAACACAATATCCACGTTTTTAGAAAGAAGGATGGAGAAATTTAGAAAACATAAAACAAGGCTGTGAATCATCTGAAGTCCACTCATTAGATAGATACACAGAGAGGAAATTCAACCAATCAGAGGGATCAATTTCAAATGAACCATCAGCTAAACAGAGATGTTTTAGTGTAATATGTTACTATTCTAAAAGTAAGAAAGGGATTTCATTTTCAAGTTTCTCCTGTATTAGCTGTTCCATATGCCGAGCACTGAGCAGAGCCATGTCACTGCAGTGAGTGAGAAAGCTGCAAACAGTGACGTGTGCTGGAAGGAAACTCTCTATTGTGCAACACCACCAACTTATATAAAGACATGAAAGACTATGAAAAAGAGAACTTTCTCCTGGAATGAGCAGGAGGCAGGAAATCCCTCAGTAAGACCCAGACCCCCCCGGCACGCTGAGGACACAGAGGCAACAAACAGCCAGGTAGCTCATTTAGTGGTGAAAGGAATGTTTCAGTCACGACTCGTCATTTCTTCAGCAGTACTTAATGTGAAAGTATTAATGGTCATCACAGCTGTTACTTCAGCAGACTTATTACTTATAGACTGTATTCAGACAGTCAAATAATACACTATACTACCAAAAGTATTCACTTATCTGCCTTCACACACACACATGAACCTGAGTAACATCCATCCTTAATCCAGAGGCTTTAATATGATGTCAGCCCACCCTTTGCAGCTATAACAGCTGCAGCTCTTCTGGGAAGTCTTTCCACAGGTTTAGGAGTATTTATGGGAATTTCTGACCATTCTTCCAGAAGCACATCTGTGAGGTCAGACACTGATGTTGGAGAGAAGGCCTGGCTCACAGTTTCCACTCTAATCCATCCCAAAGGTGTTCTATCAGGCTGAGGTCAGGACTCTGTGCAGGCCAGTCAAGTTCTTCCACACCAAACTGGCTCATCCACGTCTTTATGGAGCTGCTTTGTGCACTGGTGTGCAGCCATGTTGGAACAGGAAGGGGCCATCCCCAAACTGTTCCCACAGAGTTGGAGCATCAAATTGTCCCAAATGTCTTGGTATGCTGAAGCATTAAGAGTTCCTTTCACTGGAACTAAGGGGCCGAGCCCAACTCCTGAAAACACCCCCACACCATAACCCCCCCCACTGCCCCAACACCAAACTCAGCACAGTCAGACAGGTACTGTTCCCCTGGCAACCACCAAACCCAGGCTTGGATGCAGCTGCCATGGAAACCCATTCATGAAGCTCTCACTGTTCTTGAGCTGATCTGAAGGTCACATGAAGGTTGGAGGTCTGCAGTGATTGACTCTGCAGAAAGTTGGTGACCTCTGTGCACTATGACCCTCAGCATCCTCTGACCCCACTCTGTGATTTTACGTGGCCTACCACTTCATGGCTGAGTTTCTGTCGTTCCCAATCGCTTCCACTTTGTTATAATCCCACTAACAGCTGATTGTGGAATATTTAGCAGTGACTGGACTTGTTGCACAGGTATCATCCTATCACGGTACCACGCTGGAGTTCACTGAGCTCCTGAGAGCGACCCATTCTTTCACTGATGTTGGTAGAAGCAGTCTGCATGCACAGGTGCTGGTTTATACCTGTGGCCGTGGGAGTGATTGGAACACCTGAACTCAGTGATTTGGATGGTGAGGGAATACCTGTGGTGATAAGGTGTATATTCAAGCCTTAGAATTGTGTTAAATTGTATTGAAACTGAAAAACCTGGAGTGGTGTCCTAGGGGAGAAGAAGAGGGTTCATCACTGAGAGGACCCTGGTTCAAATCCTCGGGCTGGCATCACTGTGGGTCCCTGAGCAAGCCCACCCCCCCAGGTTGCTCCCCGGGCGCCCTTTGGCTGCCCCCTGCTCCATGCTGTGCTGTGTGTACTACATACTCCATGTGTGTGATGGGTTAAATGCAGAGAATGAATTTCACTGCATGTATGTGACAAATAAAGCTCTTTCTTTCTTTCGAACTATGAAAAAATATCTGAATATAATAACCATTTGTGATGACTGTCAAGTCTGTTTTATTTATATAACACATTTAAACAACAGAAGCAGACCCAAAGTGCTTTAACTGTTTATTTACCACGGGCCCACCGGTGCAATTCCTCAGCTTTCAGAAACCGTTTGAATTTTTCATTATTATCATTATTTTCATTATTATTTTTTAGGACAAAGGGTCATGTAATTATGGTAATTCAGAGTGCATCCGAACAGATGTCTCAGCTGTGATACGCTCGGTGTTAACCAGCTGTTCATGGTATGTAAGGGCAGGTAACAGGTGCATCGGGGGCGATTGGCCGCTGTTAAAGGGTCAAGGGGTTTTTGTCCTTCTGTCTCCATCTCATTGTACATTCCATATACGACAAATAAAGACATTCTTCTTTTTTCTTAAAGAAAGGCCCATTTACATTTCAGGTATCCAGAAATCCAGTTTCAAAATACATGAATAAAGATGGAAGATTTAGTGACTTTTTTTTTCTGTGTTCAGATTTGGCAAATTGATGATTGCCTTTTGGTATGATGGCTAAGCAATATTTTAGTGGCCACGAAAATAAGGATCAATTAACTTTTAATGGCTAGAGTGGCTCCAGCAGTTTCCATCTAAGATCTCTGCCCAGAAGAGCGCAGTTCTCGGACCAGCGAAGATACTGTGCAGAACCTTCAAGCTCCCAGGCCAGTAGCTTGGTAGAGGACCCGACCCTTAAGGACAAGCAAAGACCACCCGTTACTACTCTAACTATTCTCTGATCTCTGTATCCTTGTCTACCAGTGCCCACCAAAGGTGTCCTGTGCCTCCACCAGTGCCAGTCTTTTTTGAGGCTCTTTCATCTCCTTTGTCATCCACCTCCTAGTTCGATGAAGTATTGCATTCTTTTTCATTGTTATGCAGATGATATCCAGATCCATCTATTTATGAAGCCAGATGACACACATCAATTAGACTGCAGGAGTGTCTTAACCCTCTGGGGTTGACGAACGTGCCAGCGTGTCCAAATGACATTGCTGATTTAAGATGATGTAGCGGTTGTAATTTGGAGGTATATAAATAAAATTAAACTCAACTAAATTATTACTTCTAGGTTATTACTATTGTAATTCATTATTATCAGGCTGTCCTAAAAGCTCTCTGAAAAGCCTTCAGCTGATCCAAAATGCTGCAGCTAGAGTACTGACAGGGACTAGAAAGAGAGAGCAGATTTCTCCCATATTGGCTTCTTCTTCTGCTGTATAAGCGCTTTGAGTGGTCAGACTGAGCAGAAAGCGCTTTGAAAGTCCATTTACCATTTACCATCTTCATTGGCTCCCTGTTAAATCCAGAATCTTTCAGGCGCCTCTTCTGTGGAACCAGCTCCCAGCTTGGATTCAGGAGACAGACACCCTCTCTATTTTTAAGATTAGGCTTAAAACTTTCCTCTTTGATCAAGCTTATAGTTAGGGCTGGATCAGGTGAGCCATCCCTTAGCTATGCATGCACACACATATATGTATGTATACACATTATTTTACAATATTAATATTTTAATATATTTATCAGGTTTAACATACATAATGAACTGAATGCAGGAACTCAGTCATAAGTGATATTTTTGTCAAAATCCAGTGATGGGTTACTCAAAAAAGTAATGTATTATATATTAATAAATGAGAAAGTACTTTGTTACATTATTTCTTACATAACTTTTGTCCATAAAATGACAGCATCAAACACACTGCTGCATAGTTACCAGTTAACAATATAACCATGAGATTAGAGTTCCATACGTGAACCCAAATCCTGATCTGAATGAGGACACATGCCTGAACACATGCCCTAAACCAGCCTAAAGAGACTTGAAAGCGAGCCGTGATTCTACTGTGGAAACATTAAAAGTGGAAATGGAAATAATTTGCACAGTTTCAGGGAGGAAAACAGGGAACATGTCAGAAATGAGAAAACCCTTATCTACACGCTTGGGTTTTACAATAAACAGTAATTGTACTCATTTATATTACTAGTACAAGCTCTTGGTACAGTATTGTTTGGTTTGTGATTTTAATGCATTGTTATGTGGTTGCTATGTATAATAAATAATTCAAGTTTTGCAGATAAAAATTATATGATTATGTCATGAAATGAAAATGATATGTTTTCATTAGATGTTTTAGATGCATAAATGCTACAGATGGGTCATTTTAGCCAAGAATTTTATCTAGTATAAGGCAGCCTGTTCTTACCATTATAAATAGCAGTCTGTCCTCAGGTGTGGTCCCTGCTATTTTTAAACATGCAGTAGTCCAGCCACTGCTTAAGAAACCTGGTCTTGATCCTGCTGTGCTGGCTAATTATCGGCCTATTTCCAAGCTGCCTTTTCTTTCTAAGGTTTTAGAAAAAATTGTGTACTGTCAGCTGAAACAGTTTTTAGATGAGAATAGCACCCTGGAGGTTTTTCAGTCAGGTTTTATAACCCTTCATAGCACAGAATCTGCTTTATTAAGAGTTTTTAACGACATCCTTCTTGCATGTGATTCTGGGAACCATGTTGTTCTGGTTTTACTTGACCTTACTGCTGCCTTTGATACAGTAGATCACAACATTTTAATATCTCGTTTACACCACTTAGTAGGCATTGGTGGCACTGTTCTTAAATGGTTCAGTTCTTACCTGGCAGAGAGAAGTTTTTCTGTGAGCATTCTTGATGCTGAATCATCTGCTGCTTCTCTGCCATGTGGTGTCCCACAGGGCTCAATTCTGGGCCCACTGCTTTTCTCACTGTATTTACTGCCTCTGGGTTCTATCCTCAGAAAACATGGAATCTCATTTCATTGTTATGCTGATGATTGCCAAATTTATTTGCCCTTGAAGAAGAAGGATATCCATTCCATAAAACATCTCCTGGCATGTCTAGGTGATATTAAAGCTTGGTTGGCCTTGAACTTTTTAAATTTTAATGAAAAGAAAACAGAGGTAATGGTGTTTGGACCCAGTGGCTCCTGTGAGTCCTCCTCTGTTGACCTGGGACCCTTGGAGATATATTTTAAACCCATTATTACTGATCTTGGTTTTAAGGTGGACAGTGATTTTAAATTGGACAGCCAAATCAGAGCTGTGGTTAAGTCCAGTTTTTATCATTTGAAGCAATTGGCATCAGTAAAAGCATTTCTACCTAGGCAGCATTTTGAAACAGTGATCCATGCTTTTATTTTATCTCGACTGGATTACTGTAATTCACTTCATTTTGGAGTCAGTCAGTCACTGCTCTCACGTCTGCAGCTGGTTCAAAATGCTGCTGCACGACTTTTGATGGGAACTCAAAAGAGAGCGCACATGACCTCTGTCCTGGCCTCACTTCACTGGTTGCCTGTACATTTTAGGATTCATTTTAAGATTCTTATGTTTGTTTTTAAATCTTTGCACAATCTTGCCCCGCCTTACCTCTCTGAGCTTCTTCACCCCTACATACCTTGCCGGTCTCTCAGGTCAGCAGACCAGCTGCTCTTGGAGGTACCAAGATCAAGATGGAAGCTCAGAGGGGACAGGGCTTTCTCTGTTGTTGGTCCTAAGTTATGGAATGACTTGCCTTTGCAGGTTAGAGCGGCCCCTTCACTGTCCGCTTTTAAAGTTTGTCTTAAAACCCATCTTTTTTCCTTGGCTTTTAACTCCAGCTGGATCTAGTTTTAAACTGTTTTTTTTTTTTAACCTGAAAGAGTTATTAAATTGTTATTTATTTGTGTTTTAATGTACAGCACTTTGTGTCAGCTGTGGTTGTTTTAAAGTGCTTTATAAATAAAGATGGTATGGTATGGTAAGAATTAAAGGAGTTCTGAAGGAATCCAACCTGGAACTAGCAAGGCACCCATCCATCCACCAATCCATCCATCCATCCACCAACCCATCCATCCATCCATCCATCCATCCACAAACCCATCCATCCACCCATCCACAAACCCATCCATCCACCCATCCATCCATCCATCCATCCATCCACCCATCCACAAACCCATCCATCCATCCATCCACCCATCCATCCATCCATCCATCCATCCATCCACAAACCCATCCATCCATCCATCCATCCATCCATCCAGCCACCCATCCATAACAGCATTAAAGGCATAAGAAAATCATTTAACACATACATCCAATAAAGTTTGCTTGTGTGTCAGGCAACAACTCCTGATCCAAATCAAACAGGAAAAGTTTACAGATTTTTGCTCATTTGGGGGGAGATAAAAAGTGATCTGTGGTACACAGAGATTTCCTGTATTTCTGTGTGTATACTGTACAATAAAAATGTAGATCTGCAGAGTGGTGCCTGCATACTTTTTTTCAGGAATTCAAGGGTAACCAGTTCTCCTGATGTGCATCTTTTTTGCCTACATTCTTCCAGCTTTAATGAAAGCGTTAAGCCATATCCTCCTCAGAAGAGGAGCAGATTACACTGAGAGTAAGAAAGCTCTGAGAGTGTGACTATTGTAGAAATGAGATGCGGATACTCTATTAGCTGGTTTGCCACTGTTCCCCTTCACAGACAAGCCCATGTAAAGTATTCATGGCTCCCTTTCACATTTCCCTCCCTGCATTAGATCATTATTGACTCTCAGTAAGCCCCCTGCAGGAAAGAATCTTTGATAGAACAGTAATGATACAGCAAAGAGGGATTCTGAGGCAGAATGCCAGCTGAAGTGTACCAAAATGATGTTTCCCATGCTACTTTAACACTGGCTGTGTCATGCACGTGGAAAGGAGTGGAAGGTGGAATAGGTGTGATTAAAAATTAAGCCAGGAATCAGTTCCATACCATAAATAATTCAGCAGACCACTGCAGAATCAAATTAAAAGCATACAGTATTGTTAATGTTTCATGGAGCAAATTTGCTAAAAGAAATACGATTAGCTTCCTGGACAGACTGTGATCATGCTGGCATGCTCACAGCGACACAGCTACATGCTGCTGACAGTAACTTGTTCAGTATTTTCACATTTGGTCAAAAAAGGAAGCCTTGATGATAATGATGCCTGGTTTAAGTGGAAAGATAAACATCAGCTTATTGTGTCCTCTGACTGAGCTCCAGGTATTACCCAGATCCATCACAAAAATCTGAATGCAGGTTTTCATATCATCTTTGCTGGAGAACATTTAAACCATCTCCACTGCCTCTAGTTACTCCACTGCCCGCATCTCAATCCCTGTTCATTCACATTTTTCCCTAATCTTCTCTTCCGGCTGCTCCCTTTAGGAGTCCCACTGTGAATCATCTGCCTCTAACCCTGGTATCTTCCTAGTAGTTGGGTCCTCAATTTTCCAATGGGCATGGTCTGAATAATCTACAGACTGTGACAGTACATGCTGACCAAAGCAGGGACCCAGTGGGCTTAAACCCCTCTGAAGAGGAGAAGGACATTGTTTATGTCAGGGAAGTTTTGTGCAATGATTGGTTGACTGGGCCGTGTGAGGGGTACAAAGAAGCAGTTGTTCTTAAGTGGCACAGACTGGTTTATGGCCTTCTGTGGTGATTGTACCTGAACTTACCCAGAACTCTACAACACTGCAGCCACTCACAGTACCAGTCAAAAGTTTGGCCACTTCTCATTGGGTATCAGGCTCCAACTTGGTCAGCTGAAGCCGGGGCCTCCCAAGGGACCGTTATTCGTCCGGGGCGTCCGCAGAGACTGTGTTGGCACCATAGGAGTCTGAGTCTCAGCTTGTGAATCCTGTGAACCCTGGGCAGCCAGTGCTGGCTAGCTCAGAGCAACCTGTGCACCCCGATCCTGAGATGGAGCTGCCAGATCCTGAGCTGACGCCAGCCTTCAGCCAAGCCTTGAGGTGCCCCATCTCTGCTGCTAGCATGTTCACCTTTCCACCTGTCTCCCTCTCAGTCACACATGGATTCTGTCTTGCTTGTATATACCGTCATTCCTCTTCTCTCCAGAGCATACCTCCACCTGCTCACTGTTCTCAATTCAATTCAATTTTATTTATATAGCGCCAAATCACAACAAACCATTGCCTCAAGGCGCTACAGATCAGTGTCGTCTGCAAACATCATAGTCCACGGAGACTGCTGCTTGACCTCATCTGTCAGTCTGTCCACCACCACTGCAAACAAGAAGGGGTTCAGAGCTGATCCCTGATGTAATCCAACCCCCACCTTAAACCCATCTGTCACTTTGGTCACACACCTCACCACCATCTTGCTGTCCTCATACAGGTCCTGCACCACCATCACATACTTCTCTGCCACTCCGGACTTCCTCATGCAGAACCACAGTTCTTCTCCTGGCACCCTGTCAGCTGCTTTCTCAAGATGCACAAAGACTCAGCGTGTCTCCCTCAACACTGTAGTGCTTTTCCTGGGCATGAAGCCATCCTGCTGCTTGCTGATCATCACATCTCTTCTTGCTCTAGCTTCAACAACTCTTTCCCATAGTTTCATTGTATGCCCCCCCACCCACACACACATCCCAGTGGTTTAGACAATCAATAGTTACATCATTAGTATTCCAACTCGCAAGGTATACCAAAGGACAACTAAGTGGTTAGTGTTTAATTCCATCGAGCATTATTACAAAACATGTGTTTGGATCTAGTATTAATAGTGCATTAAACACCTTTAAATACCTCATAAATCTTCCCAACATCACCTGCTCCGGTTATCAGTAGTTCTGTTTAATCGGTTGAAGCTGACTGAAACATGAGCTGTGTTTGCATCACTGAGGAAGCACCGAGTCTCAGAGCAAGTGCAGCGTCTGCATCCTATCATAACAGGCAAAGTGCTTCTCACGGTCAGAGGCCTTCGATATCTTCATCTCCATAAAATCCCTTTTGGTTCACGTTAAGGTTGCACACTTTGGCAGCAGAATACAAAATGGCATCGAGCAGGCCTACTTCTGCTGGATGTTGGCATTCTTATGTGCTCCACCCTTCTTGGCAGTTCAGCCACAGCCTGTTCTTTGGAGATATGCAGGCCTGAGATATGCTTTAGTGTGGTGTTGAGAATAGAGATCTAAAGTGGTGTTACCTTGAACATAGTAGAGTTCTTTGTTTTGTCCACTGGTTTAAAAGGCAGTTTCCCCAAAGGAGTACAGAGAAGCAGGGTGCAAGTGTTTAGATGAAAACTTTTGGATTATGATTATATCTGAGACACAAATCAATCAAAAATATTTACACCACTGCTGATGTCCAAATTATAATGTAGAGACTCCTGAAGGTTACAGCCAACATTACCTTCAGTAAGACGGCAGCTTCGCTCTTCAAATCCCATTACAAAAATATAAGTTCTTTCCAAATCCTGCAGAAAAATGTATCCCTGCCTCTTCAAAGATACAGCAGTCGGTAACTATCTTTTGATGCTGCACATCTAAGACCAAACTGAAGGAAACATCCAGAAGGACATGCCTGCATTATCTGATGAGCTTGCCTATATATCCTGTATTTTTCATATTCAGTCGCAGAGAGTCTGACTGTGTGGCAGACTAAGAAGAAGAAAAAAGGTTTAATGTTTAAATGAGGTCATCTATACAATTTCTCTCTGGTGTCCAGTGATTTGACTTTGCCTGTAGAGACGCTGCTTGTCTAAGTGCTGATAAGATCCGGATATAAAACCTGACATTGAAGATGAATGTGTCCCACAGCCACTCTAGCCTATCAGTTGCGAGCACAGACGAGAACACAGGCCTGGGAAACATGTCAGGGAGCTATCTCTGCTGCTTCTTCCAGTCTGTCTCCCGCCCTCTTCACTCACAGACAGAATTGAAGTTGAAAAGGTTTGTGGCAAGGAGAAGAGACGGCGTGACTGGCAGAGATGGGAAATAGTGGAAATGCACTTTTTAAAATGTGTTTGCTTTTGCTCTTTTTTTGGAAAAAGGACAATCGAGTGCTCTGACAGATTTTATAACTGGTATGTTGAGACACACTGTGATGAGAGGGCATGTGCATGGCTGACCTACTGAACAGTAACCAACCTAGACCCAAAGATAGCTGTTTGACAAAAGGCTAGATCTGAAAATGTATTTTAGCCTACAGCTGGAAACCAGGATATGGAAATAGGTCACAGCATGCCAAACAGAGGAAAAATGCTAAGCTGCTCAACTCTGATCACAGGCTGCAGTTCAAGAAAGCTACACGCAGAACGGCACTGTTGTGGGTGCCATCCATCTGCACTGTCAGAGGTTCTCATCAGTTAACAGTTCAGACACAGAGGCTGGTGAACAGGCTGGATGGCAGCAGGACTGAGACTACAGTGTTTCAGTGTCTGGAAGCTTAACCTTTAATTGTTTAAAGATTTAGGATGTGCCGTGAGGAGTTCTGTTTCTATTATGTGGTTGCCTCTCCTTTTCCTTCTTGTCCTGGGACCTTCAGGGGAGACTGCATAAAGTTTCTTAGTGAAGTGTTGGGCCAACCTCTGCTCCCAGAAAATGATTGTCCACGGCATTGGTAAAGATATTTCTTCAAACAGTCTTCCCATAAACATTTAATTATGATGAGATTGTGTAAGCTTGTACCCTGTGAACGGCTTCATCACGGGATAAATGTGATGGCTCAGAACAGCTGAGCGGTTTGCACCGACTCTTTCTTCTAAAAGCACAAAACCACGCAAAATGCATCCCATGACATCACAGAGCCACTGAATCCCGACACCCACAAATTCCCCTTCCATAAACTCTTTCTGCAACACAACAGAGGCACACAGATACAACAAAACACAATAAACAGCTCTAATACACAAGTTACTCCTTATGTGGGTATGTGTGTCAGAGATGATGTGTGATGTTCATGGCTATTTAACTTTTGAACCCACAGATTAGCTTTGACTACACACACACACACACACACACACACACACACACACACACACACACACACGAGTTTTACTTGTTGAACACTGCAGAGCTCACACAGAGATAGTTTACAGTAGATTACAGTACAACTACCATGATGTCCTTTTTTTAAATCCCACCGTAAATGTGTTAAAGTTTAGTATTGGTGGGTGGTTACATATCTCATCTCAGCCTTTATAGAGCACAAATCCTCTTTCATCTCGTTCTCTTTGGTAAAATGTGGGTCGTTCATATGAAGCCATAAATAGTAAGAAGCCTTGTCTTATACTTAATCTGTTCCTTTCAGCACCGGCGCTCTAAACACTACAGTGATTGTGTATAATTGGTCCCCATGATTACAGTCAGCATGTTAGAGGTTAAGAAAAGCTATATGAATTATATAAAATGCTTAAATAAATTAAAAATGAAACAAATAATATATGTGCATGTATTCTGTTCTCTGAAAGTTCTGAGAAATATATACAATGTCTGAAAATAACCCACACAGCCTCATTAATGCTGAAATCAAAGTCAAGAAGAAAATGAATTAGAAATGAATGTAAAATGCATAATTATTATCTTCTCGGTTTGTCTGTTTGTTTTTGTTTTTTTAATGAATAAGTGAAAATGAAGTCATTTTGGTGACTGATCAGCTGATATATTTTTTTTTTAACCAAAATTTAATAAGACACTTTTGCTTTAGAGAAAATAAGGAATCAGGGTGTGGCAGTACTGGTGAAACACACACACACACACACACACACACACACACACACACACACACACACACACACACACACACACACACACACACACACACACACAGGGTGGACACTGCAGAGTGGCGACTGCGTGAGCAATGAGCACGAAGGAAAAAGAAGCCGCTGAGATAACCTGCTCCTTCACAATGAAAGGCTGGGAGGGGGGAGCTGATGGCAGTGCAGTAAAATCCTATGTGAGCAGCCTGAGGAGCCGGAGCACCGCTCTCCTCCGGCAGTCCCCCCCATTAAAGCCTGCTCTGCAAGCAGATGGAGCTCATGCTGACTGCAGTGAGGCAGGAGCAGACATGAAGGAGTGAGGACAACTCAGCCTCTTTACTGGATTACACAGAGGAGTATTGTCTGTGGCATTTCAATGAGACAGCTTAAATGCACTGTATGACAAGAACAGTGCATAGACAGCATTGACTGATCCACTGTCAGCTTTCAGCAGTTACCAGCTTCAACATCGTTATGTCCTGACATCCAGATGACCAGAAAAAGTGGTCCTGATGCAGGAAATGTCAGAATAACAGACCTGCATGTGGAGCTGTTCCAGTATGATGGCTCTGAGAGGATACAGTACATAATAAGGATATACAGTGAGGGAAAACAGTGATGCTAACCTTAAGCGTTCAATGTTATCCAATCTACAGAGTAAGAGCAGGGTACAATGACTCCTTTATCTGTGCTTGAAATGTTTGTATGCACATCTGTGAATGAGGCCCAGCGTCCTTGCTGCTCTGGTATTTTATATGACACGGGGAGAACATGCACACAGAGAGACCCGGGCCGAGGTGGAATCGAACACAGACCTGGATGTCATTGTAGCTGTGAGGCAGCAGTGCTAATCACCACGCCACCGTGCTGCCCATCTTTTATAACATTTTTGGAAAGTACAACACCAAATGTACCATAATAACACAACTTTACACACACACCCTAAAAACCAATGTGTGTGACAAAGGAGTCACAAAGGCGGACACTCTGCCCCGAGGTTTATCAGCTCGAAGTATGTCTGAAATCAATCTTGATAGATTCCTGGCACCAACAGCGACTCTCCTCCAAACTCCCTGAGAACGTCTCAGCTCTGCAACCTCTGTCTAAGGCTGAGCCCAGACGCCCTAAAGAGGAAGCCGCTCGTATCCACTAACCCTAGGCCTATAAGAGAGGGTTACAACACAGATCACCCAGACCACTGAGGTCAGGAGGAAGAGTGGGTTGTTGATCAGCAGGGAGGTCTGTGGTTCGATCAAGTCTGAATGTTGAAATGTCCTTGGGCATTTCCACACAAGATTCCCAGTCTTCCAACCAGCTGACATATTTTAGTGTAAACCACAAACTTCCTGAACTTAATAAAGTATTTTTGGCAGCTGCACCTAAAAACAGCAGAGTAAACAAAGAGTTAAAGTAAAAACAGAGTAAACAGGAAATGAAGGACAGGTTCACATCACCACCGCCCCACAAGCCAAGACAGATTTTAACCATCAGCTTCAACTTTTTAATATTCATCCCAGTAATATTTATAGTTGTAATACAGATATAAATACATATATTTCTGAACATCAGTTCATCCAGATGTTCTATTGACTAACAATGGTTACTATAAGGAGTCACCGCTCTGAATTAGAACTCAAACACAGAGACTGAATTACATAATGAGGTTCGAGCTTTGATTCAGTCATACGCTGGCAGGCCAAAGAGCTCCGGCTCAAACTCCTCCATGCTCCTCAGTCGCAGCGTAGCCTCCTGGGTAAGGCTGGGGTCCAGGTTGTTGTCAGGAATCATTACCACCTGCATTCCTGCCACCAGTGCTGCCTTCACGCCATTGGGAGCATCTTCAAACACCAAGCACTGGGTAAAGACAGAACAAAGGAAACACAGTCATATCATCCTGTAAGCCTACCAGGTCCACAGGGTTTCACCTCCTCTGACCAAAAACACAAGAGACAATGGAGAAACACAAGTATCCTTCCTCTCCTCTCAGAGTACTACTTACCTCTGCCAGGTACAATATCCATTTACTATACAATCTGAAGAATAATGACGCCCTGTGACCTTCATTAGCTTTAGTCAGCACTGAATGAGAGGCTCAAACTGGGCTGAGGGATAGTGGCAGTCACAGTGCAAAGTGGAATATAACCCAGGCTAAAACTGCAAACTTATAAAACAAAAAAAACTAAAGTAATTTTTTGCACACTAACAACTGTTTCTCATAAGTATTCATCAGTATTTTTCTTAAAGAACAGCTGAGGAGCAGGCACAGCTGTTTTCTCCGCGAATCACACCAAACACATGGAGACCAATATAACCTGACAACAGAGTCCATACTGTATATGAAATTTGATACCAGCGACACATTTGCTGAACGCCTGCATGCCAGTCACATTGTGACCCTGTGTTAGTGTATACTTGTGTCACTGTACAAACACTGATGGACCTGATGTGCAGGTGACTGTAAAAAGTGCAGTTACTAGCTGTGGTGGAATACCGAGCTGGTAAGAAGCAGTTGTGATGCTCTCTCTGCCGTGACTGTGTACAACAAGCAAACATCACACTGGAGCAGTCTGGAAAACAGGTGTGCTGAGCTGTCGACCTGCTTTGAGTGGGTGGACAGACTGCAGTACACCGCTGCACTGCAATCTCTCCTCCCACCGCTGAAGGAGAGCGTATGAGAGGAAAATGTGTTGTGTGAATGTGTCTGTGCTCAAATTGTGAGACTGTCACTGAACTATTTTAATCAAGCATTGATAATTTTGTTTGTTAACGAACCCTGAGCTAAGATTAAGATTAAGATAGTGTTTATTTGTCACATGCACAGTTATACACAGTACAATGCACAGTGAAATGTATTTTGTACCTGCAACCATATATACACACACATATAAATAAGAAGAATAAAAATAAAAAAAAAGTAATTCACACTATACACTATACTCTATATACTATACACTATACACACTTTTATAAATTATAATATTTACATTGTGCAATAATGGTCCAGTTAGGGCTCAGAGTTGAGCAGACGGATGGCTTGTGGGTAAAAACTCTTCTTCAACCTTTCAGTCTTAGCCCTCAGGCAGCGGTAACGCCGGCCTGATGGGAGCAGGGAGAAGAGAGAGTGTCCGGGGTGGCTGGGCTGTTTTAGGATCTTCATGGCCCTCAGCCTGCACTGCTTGGTGTAAATGTCCTGCAGGTTGGGGAGGGTGGTTCTGATGGTCCGTTCAGCTGAACGAACCACCCTTTTTAGGGCCATGAAGTCCTGCTTGGTGCAGTTTCCCATCCAGGTGGTGATGCTCCCACGCATGATGCTCTCGATGGTGCAGGTGTAAAAGTTCCTGAGCACCTTGAGTGGGAGCTTGAAGTCTCTCAGCCGCCTGAGGAGGTAGAGACGCTGTCTGGCCTTCTTCACAGTGATGTTTATGTGATGAGTCCAGGACAGGTCCTGTGAGATGGTCACTCCCAGGTATTTGAAAGTGTCCACTCTTTCCACCTCAGCACCACTGATGACAAGTGGATGGTAGTCCCTCTGCTGCTTCCTGCTGAAGTCCACGATCAGTTCCTTCGTTTTGCTGACGTTGAGCAGGAGGTGGTTCTCCTGGCACCAGTTCTCCAGGCGGGAGACCTCTCTCCTGTAGGCTGTCTCCTCATTGTGAGAGATTAGTCCCACAACAGCAGTGTCGTCAGCAAACTTGATGATGACGTTGGACTCTGACGTGGCCTCGCAGTCATGGGTGTACAGTGAGTACAGCAGAGGGCTGAGCACACAGCCTTGGGGGGATCCAGTGTTGAGGGTGAGGGAGGATGAGGTGAGGTGACCCACTCGTACCACCTGTGGTCTGCTGGTCAGGAAGCTGTGAACCCACCTGCACAGGGATGGGCCCAGGCCCAGGTCCAGCAGCTTAGAGACCAGCCTGGAGGGAACTATGGTGTTGAATGCTGAGCTGTAATCTACAAACAGCACTCTCACATAGTTCCCCTTACCAGTGTCTATGTGTGAAAGGCTATTTCATATCAAGAGAAAAAATATGCTACGGATAGAAAATTTTAAAGAATGAAATATGCTTTTACAAGTTATTTTGTGTTTAAAGGATAAAACCCAAATGTATGACTTAGACTGACCAATTTCCAAATACAGAATAAGTAAAATAATATCAATAATCAGCGCTTTACAGTTGATCTACAGTTCTGTATTTGATGCTATAGATGCAAACTATCTTTAAACAGAGTGTGTGATAGTATTTATCAGACTGCGTGATCCTAAAAGAACAGAGTGCTCATTACAGCACAGAATCAAGTCTGGCTGAAGTCTGAATTCTCACACTGAGCAGGGATCAGTGAAACCAGCATGCTGTCATGCATAAACGACAGAACAGGCTGACTGCCACTGGCTTGGGACACAAATTATATAAGTGTTTGTGGAAACAGATTTCCAATGCCAACACTTCTAGTACGGCAGCGGAAACACTGATAAAATCCACAGTGGTGGGAATTAAACAGAAGACTTTCACCCAGGAGGCTCAGGCTTGTGTCCCATGTGGGAACACTGTTTTTAGGTACAGTATGGATCACTTTTTGGGGTTTACTGTTTTAATTTCATGTTCCTCAGGATTAACCAAGAAAACGTCTATCTTCTCCTATTTTATGAAAAGATACAAGTTTAACAAAAGCACATAAAATTCCATTAGTCCCCTTTACATACAGTTCCCTGTCTGGTGCATTCTTATTTCAGACTGGGCCCTGGAAGTCTCACTCTGAGTGAAGAACGTGCATCGACAGTGCCTGCTGCGGTATTTCTGCCAAAACGGCCCCTTCAACTTGAAATTGTGAGGAAAAGGAAAAAGTCAAGTGGGAGCCAAGTTTGGAGAGCAGAGGTAGTAGTAAACAAAGACTGTGTTGGTGCGGGCCAAAAAACCAGGACATTTCATCTCCTGCGTTCACAGACGAGCCCTCCAGCTCCCCGTCGCTCTGCTGACCTGATGCTCTGAGGACTCTCTTTGGTCTGAGGGTTACAGCTCTTACTGCGGCTGATCACAGTCAGGTCAGCTTCACACAGAAGCTGATGTTTGTGCATGTACATCATCAAACTGCAGAGCGCGTATGCAGGCGGTCATAACCTGACTTCCAGGGAGGTATAAAAAAAATAACAGCCAAGACAACCTTTAATGAGATATCAGTTTAAATCAGCATCTTTATTATTATTAATAATAATCTGAGCATCAGATCATCCTTCAGTCAAAAGTAAATGTTTGTGCCAAATCTGAAAGTTCTCATGTTGTTACTGAGATATGATATTCATGAGAATGTGACAGACATACTGACATTAGCTGGATTAGCCCACACCTGCGCCTGCCTCCAGCTGTCTGATCTAAAGTCTGCAGTGCTGTGACAAACACCCCCCCTCCCTGATTCCTTAGGAATTGCAGCCCAAACAAGCAAAACATGAGAAAATAATATTAATAATAATAATAGTAACTTCACATGTTCCAAAAGGAGTAGGAAGAAGCATAAGCATAAATAATCCCACCTCCTTCCCACTATTTAGCAACTAATAGTCATCACTTGTTTATTTGCTATCCCATCATAAATGCTCACATACAATTTGTTACATATAATTGGTTTAACCCCAGTAACATGCCAAGAGATATACATACGTAGTTATATATACATATACACACACACATACATGTGCACACACACAAGTAGTGTGTAAATAGTGGGTGAGAACACCCAATCAAAGCCCTGCATCCTACTTTACTGTGCAAAAGCATATTTTTGTACGGCTTTTTAAACGGAGTCACGCTGGGACGTTGCTTCAGTTCCTCGCTCGATCTGTTCCACAGCTTCACTCCACACAGACACGCAAAAACTGCTCAGTGTCGTACAGATTGAAGGATGTTTAAATTTAATTCCCCCCCAAACTGTATCCCCCATCTCTTTTAGAAAATGACTTCAGAATATTGTCAGGAAGGAGGTTGTTTACTGCTTTATACATAATTTCTGCAGTATGAAAAGGAACCAGCTCAGTGAATTTTAGCATTTTGATTTTAAGAATTGAGGATTTGTATGACCTCTGTATCCAGTATTAAGGATTATTCTCATGGCATTTTTTTGTAATATGGATCATGATGATGCTGAACATTGATAAGTATTGCCCCAAACCTCTGCAGAGGAATTTAAATCCAGTGAAATGAGTGAACAGCAGAGAATGTGCAGCGATTCTGTTTTGCTTTACTCAACATTGAAATGCTTCTTGAAAATCATGGAGATAATTTACATGAGACTTTCAGCTTATTCTGTCATCTACTGTCACACCAAGAAACGTATTCTCAAGAACTATTTCTACATCATCTGTATGTATCTGCACTTGTGCTTCTTTCACAATTTCCAAATAACATAATTTTAGTTTTATTTCGATTTAAGGATAATTTGTTTTTGTTTTTCTTTTAATTTTGGATATTTCTGAAGTGACCATATCCAGCAGTTCCTTTAGATTTCCCCCCGCAGAACAAAAAATATGTCATTGCAAATAATAAAAATTTGAATATATCAGATACTTTACAAATATCATTTATATAAATAATGAACAGTACATTATTTATGGACCCAGTACAGAACCCTGGGGGATGCCACATACAATGTCCAAGCATGACGAGAAATATTCACAACTTCACAAATTGTTTCCTCTCAGTGAAATACAACTCCCCCGATCCCATACTTTTCCACTTTAATGATTATTGGATCGTGATTGATTGTACCAAATGTTTCTTAAGATCGAGGAATACTCCAGTTGTTTCTGATCGACAGCATCATTTAATGCCAGTGATGTTAAACTGTTCAATCTGAATCCATATTGACTGTTAGCCAGAATTTGTTTCGTCATTTACTGAATGGTTTTTCCAGGATTTTGGAGAATTGTAGAGAAACAGACCTGGAATCTGTGAAGCGGTGTCGATCTCCAGTTTTATCCAGCGGCACAACTTTAGCTGTTTTCATTTTGTTGAGAATTCTGCTCTCAACCAGAAAATCCTGGAGGAGAATGTTTGACCATTAGTTTGTGCCCTGAAGCTCAAGCACACTTGGGTTATGCAGCAGAACAATGATCCAAAACACATCAGCAAGTCCACCTCTGAATGATGGACTTGCATCAAAAAACAACAAAATGAAGGTTTTGGAGTGGCCTGGTCCAAGTCTGGAATAGCTTTAGCGTAACCTTAAACGAACCCCGATGTGGCTGAACTGGTGTGAGCGAGTTCATACACACATATGTTTCACATTTAGTTTTTCACACACTTCCCCCACTTAGTCTTTAATAAATAAAGTGAAATATGTTCTGTGTTGCAAGGACTAGATTTTTTTTTTTTAATTACATCGTCATATGTAAAACCTTAGAACTGAGAGAGGTGTACCTTTGTGTTCCTCTACCTGTGTCACAAATTCCCCTTTCACATGAATCTCCAATGCTTTTGCTTCTGTTTTTTTACTTACTGTTTGGAGCCATAAACTAAAGCTGTGTTTTATCCTCTACAGTACTTCAGTGTGAATAAAGGAAGTTGCAGAACAATGAATCTTAAGCTCTACAGAAGTCACCAAAAGCTAAGCCTTAGAGAAAGCCTTAAAGACCCTTGTTCATCTCAACTCTAATGCTCAGGTAGAACAAAGAGGTCTCCTCAAGTCTCTTTAAAACATAATTGACTTCTGTGATGTCACTAAGCCTGAAACTGAAGGATGTCGAACAATGATGGCGGAAACACTCAGAGTCCACAACAGAGCGCCCTTGCTAATTCCCTTGATTGAGAGCAATTAAAACTGGTAATTACCCAATGAGCTGGTGAAATGACCTTTTAATCTGCTTCCTGATTGTGCTGCACTGAAATAGATGAAAACAGACACTGATGCATAGTGGATTGATAGTTTGGTTCATTTCTTTAACTTCTGTCTGTAATCCAGCCAAATGTTTCCACAGCTGTACAAAGCAAATATGTGGATTAACAGAAATGCACAAAGAAACATAGACTCCAGTACCACTGCAGACTCGCTGCAAGTATCTAAATAGCTGAGACACTACCTGGATCAGAAATCAAGATGCACCCCTTCAATCCACATCATTTACATAGTACACAATGTGTCTGGTTATACAGACAAGTCTGATGTTTTGTAAAATGCCCAAACTGTTTGAACACTATATGAGAGAAGATTTTCACTTTATCTCGCCAGGATGCTGTTTGGAAGGTGGTTGTAGTACTGTGGACTCAAATGCAGTACGCAGTGAAGGAAGGAGAAACAAAAACTAATGTATGTTGTATTTCAGGAGTTTACATTTTGAAAGAAAGATTGTAAAATATAATCCAAACTTGACTTGTTTTTCACAGACGGGTCATGAATGTATTATGAGAAGGGGGTGCTCAGGCCCAGCTCGGAGCTGGAACCAAAAAGGTTTTCCAGCCTCTGGACCAGCTTCTGTGCTGCGTGACTCGCTGCATCTGCATATTAGTGTTGCCACATGTTCCTGCTTGGTCTGTAGACTACACTGACAGGATATTACAAAAGTAACTATTATTTTATTTCTAAAAAATGTTCTTCATAGAAAAAATAAGCAACATCTGTTCAGCTGTAAAGGTACATGGACTGCTTCTTATAGAGCACTTTTCTCCTGTTGTTGAGCACTCAAAGCCCTTTAAACAACACGTCTGCACCTTTTTCTATATCTAAGTGATTTCTATCTAACATTCACACTCCAACGAACACATCGGAGCGCAACTCAGATTCAGTATCTTACCCAAGGATACTTTGACATGCAGACTGGAGCAGCCAGGAATCGAACCACCAACTTTCTGATCAGTATATGATGGTCTAGCTCCTGAGCCAAAGCCACCCCAATTATATCCCTAAGACATGTGTTATTGTGATCATTTAGATTTTTAACACGACACACGTGCCACGAGGACACATGATGAATGTTGCCTTGGTAACACTAGGTAATTGAAAATCATAATGATTTATCATTATTAAAGCCATTATTCACATATTCCCCAGCTCAGTATAGTTTGTATAAAAGTATAGTCTGTTAGGCTATATTGTTAGTATAGTTTGTATAATTTATACCTTCATTGTTTGGATTCTATTTATTGTGCGTATTAGGCTACTGGGTGCCCTAATTTCCTTCAGGATCAATAAAGTATCTCTCTATCTATTTAGGGATCAATGGCATATTATCTTAAAAAAAACTCAGTTTCTTACAAGAAAGAGATTTCTAGGTGACTCCAGAGTTTTGAGCAGTGGAGCAGATGCAGTCATCATTCTAGACAACTGAAGACACGCCTGTACAATTCAATTTTATATATAGCACCAAATCACAACAAACAGCTGCCTCAAGGTGCTTTATACTGTAAAGTAAAGACCCTACAATAATACAAGGAAGTCATATTGTTGGAATGGCTGCAGAATGCTGTATGGTATTGTCTTGGCAAAATAAGCAACCATTCTCTTTGGATTTCCAAACCCCGTCCATATCATTCAACATTAATGTGTCCTTTGCATATTACCCATACCATCGCAGATGCTGCCGTTTGAATGGTGCAGTGATAACAAGCCTGATGGTTCCTCTCTTTTCTAGCCCAAAGCATGCAACATCAATGACTTCCAAAAGTAATTTCAAATTTTTATTGCTCAGGCCACAGGACAGTTCTCCACTTTGACTCAGTTCATCTGAAAGGAGCCTGGGCCCAGAAAAAAACAGGGGCATTTCTGGCTCTGGTTTATTATTATTATTATTATTATTATTATATTTGTCTTTTCCTAGTAACTTTACTGAAATTTGATTTGTTGATGCAAATGTTTTCAGAAGTGAGTTTTCATGAGAAAATCTTTAGGTTTTTACTGCAGTGCTGTAAAAACCAAACATGACTGGTGTTTACAGCACTGCGTCACCACCATTCATTACTGGAGAAGACCAAAACTCTGGATTATTATTATTATTATTATTATTAGCCATGCTATATATTTAACCTAAAGAGTTGCGGGATGTTCTTCCTGGTGTTTTTGATTTTGCAACTATTTTCAGTCTTTTGTTGCTCCTGATCAACATCTTTAAAATGACTACGTTGGCATCAAAACCAAAAATAGCAGACAAGCAGCAGTCGGCCAAACAACACACACAGTCGTGGTTGACAAGAAGACTACAGTTGTGATAGATGTGGCAATCTCAATGGACAGCAAAATCAGGAAGAAGGAGCACAAGAAAATCAAGGACCAGGTGCTGAAGGAACAAAGTGTGAGCAGATGTGGAAAGTGGTTCAAAGTGGTTCCAGTGGTGATATGAGCATTAGGAGCTGTAACCCCAGCTTCTTGGTCCAGAAGAGCGCACTGCTAGCAGCAGCTAAGATGCTGCAAAGTCCCAAGCTTGACGATCACACACATACCTGTGGCTGTAGCTCAGTAGGTAGAGCAGGTCACCTACTGATCGGAAGGTCAGCGGTTCGAATCCTGGCTACTCCAGGCTACATGCCAATGTATCCTTGGGCAAGATACTTAACCCCAAGTTGCTCCCTCGACCGTTCTGTCGGAGTATGAATGCGTGTGAATGCTAGTTAATTAAAAAAAAAGCACTTAGCTTAATTAATGATGGAAGTGCTTGTATGAATGGGAGTGCATGGGTGAATGCAAACAGGTTGTATAAGCGCTTTGAGTGCTCTGATTGAGTAGAAAAGCGCTATATAAGAACTAGTCCATTTACCATACCGTCCTCCAGGGGGTGAGAGAGAGATTTTATATATATTTGTTTTTCTAAATCTTTCTTCTAAATTGGATATGATTTTGTACTATCTTTCATTAAACACACAGTTTAAATTGAACTGCAAATCACTGCCTTCTTTTTCTTTTTCCTTTTGGGTAACTCTAAAGGGTGGCTGTAGCTCAGTAGGTAGAGCAGGTCACCTACTGATCGGAAGGTCAGCGGTTCGAATCCTGGCTACTCCAGGCTACATGCCATTGAGTAGAAAAGCGCTATATAAGAACTAGTCCATTTACCATTTACCATTTAACTGGGTTCCACTATGTATAATGTCTTACAATGAAATATACCTTTGCTTTGTCTGGCTTCATACGTCCACATGCTTTCAAATACTTTGAATTGCACCGTTTTAAGCTTGAATGCTTCCTTTAAACAGTGACAAACGACAGTGATAGCAAACTTTAGACACTAAAGGGTAATCCGAGCCAAGGGAACAAATTTGAATGTGCATATATATGATATGTAGGATATATGAATAACTAGATTTGATTTGATGTTCTTTGCAAATAATTTGTCTTTTTTTATGGATACAGATTTCTCTTGTTTTCTTTCTGCTCATCATGAGCAGGTGTAAACTTCTTTCTGCAGAGTGATGTGGTTGGCAGAGTAGTTCATTAAAAAAATAAAATACTTATTACATGAAACTGCTTACAGAAAGGTTTTTCTTAACCCAGGTCATGATTTCAGTAAAGACATTCCCCTATGTTTCTGCTTTCAGCATCAAAAAGTAAAAACTATTATACTCAAGAGAAATAAGATTTAATCTACAATGAACAGCTCCAAAACTGGCCAAGTTACACCAAAAAGCTCTAGATAGATAAATATGACTACAGGTCAGAGGGAAAACTTGATTGCAAATCTTCCCTTTAAAAGGGAAAGCTATTACGTGCTTCTTACCGGGTAGCAATCTAAAGTCTCACAGGGAAAATAAACAGTTTGTATACCACTCCTTGGCTACAAACAGAGAATAAGCATCCTTGATTCAGAAGAAGAAAGAAAGGAAATACCTGCTGCTTTGCATTTATTTCCAGTTGTTACTATTGACAGATGTACAGTATGTACCTGTGACTGAATAAAGTTTGCATGAAGCCTTCAGCGCTTCTACCTGGTCTCCTTCTGACTTAAAGGTCCCCTATGAGGAGGGTTATAAGCAGAAACAGCACCAACTGCTCCTGCTCATCAAAAGGTGCCATGTACGACTTACAGCCTGTCCCTACGACTGCTCCCAAACACATGCAGGAGCCATCAGAGCCAACAGAATCTGGGTTCACTGTGTACCTGAGTAAGCACTGCTGAATGAGACAAGACAAAGGGGATGTTGAGTCAGGCCAGAGCTGCGTGTTTGTTGGGAGCAGATTCATACAGACATTTGTTGTAGTATCAAATACATTTGGCCTGCTAATGCAAACACATTCAGCCCCTTTAGAGGAGCATGTTGCAGTAACGTGACAGCAGCCAGCGCCTGCATGCTGTGATTTGGAAAGAACTTGACTGGCTACAGACTATGCTGCTGGCTGTGGACAGCAGTGTAATAAGTAAGCCTCTCCAGTACAAGATTAATGTGATTGAGAAGTTGTCCTAGTACATTTCACACAGGTTAACAGTGCATACGATCAGAAATATACTTTTTTTTGAGCCAGGGATTAGCCACGCTTTGCCTTAAGGAGTGCTGCATGCTCCATATTTACTTCACTGACAAGAGATGTATAGAGTCAAAATTCAAATGCATGTAATATATATTAATCTCTTATCTCTGGGCTATGCGATATGACCAAAATCTCATATCCCAATATAAGTCATCTCAAATCCTGATAACAATATAGATCATGACATATTTAAGTTCTGTAAATTCAATCAATTAATAAACAGAAAATGAATGGATGGATTTCTTTTATGTATGTTTTTTTAACATTTAAAATGTGTCCTCAAAGGTGAAACTCTGTTTTTTGTTTGTTTGTTTGTTTGTTTTTTAACATTATTAGTTTGTGATGCTGAGGCCTGCTGTGGGGGTTAGTGTGCAGCATAATGTGCAAAATACAGTCCTTTGGATATGTTTCATATTTCCCCTGTATCCATGTGGTGCCAAGAAAAAAACCATGAAAATATTGCCATAAACTGTGTATTTGCATTACCTCAAAATAAACCATAATGTGAAATTATATTTTTATCAAATATATATCACCATATTTCACAGTATTTAAGTGAGCACTAATGTTCAAATTCAGAGCAAATGGATAAGAAACAGTGTCAGATTTGTTATTTTTTGAAGGCATAAACCAGAAATAAGAGGAGAGCAGAGACCTGGAAAGATACTGTAATAAGTTTTATGATTATAGATACACCAATCAAGTTTCATACAATTTTCATGTGTATTTCTACTAAGTGTTCAGTGACAGAGTTCCACAGGGTTCTGTGCTAGGACCAATTTTATTTACATTATACATGCTTCCCTTAGGCAGTATTAGTAGAAAGTATTGTGTACATTTTCACTGCTATGCAGATGATACTCAGCTTTACCTATCAATGAAGCCAGATGACACACATCAATTAGTTAAACTGCAGGAATGTCTTAAAGATATTAAGGCCTGGATGACCTCTAATTTCCTGCCTCTAAATTCAGATCAAACTGAAATTCTTGTACTCGGCCCCACAAATCTTAGAAACATGGTGTCTAACCAGATACTTACTCTGGATGGCATTACTTTGGCCTCCAGTAACACTGTGAGAAATCTTGGAGTCATTTTTGACCAGGATATGTCCTTCAATGCACATATTAAACAAATAAGCAGGACCGCTTTTTTGCATTTGCGCAATATTTCTAAAATTAGAAACATCCTTTCTCAGAGTGATGCTGAAAAGCTAATTCATGCATTTATTACTTCTAGGCTGGACTATTGTAATTCATTATTATCAGGCTGTCCTAAAAGCTCCCTGAAAAGCCTTCAGCTGATCCAAAATGCTGCAGCTAGAGTACTGACAGGGACTAGAAAGAGAGAGCAGATTTCTCCCATATTGGCTTCTCTTCATTGGCTCCCTGTTAAATCTAGAATAGAATTTAAAATCCTTCTCCTCACATACAAGGTCTTGAATAATCAGGCCCCATCTTATCTCAAAGACCTCATAGTACCATATCACCCCAACAGAGCACTTCGCTCTCAGACTGCTGGCTTCCTTGTGGTTCCTAGGATACTTAAGAGTAGAATGGGAGGCAGAGCCTTCAGCTTTCAGGCGCCTCTTCTGTGGAACCAGCTTCCAGCTTGGATTCAGGAGACAGACACCCTCTCTATTTTTAAGATTAGGCTTAAAACTTTCCTTTATGATCAAGCTTATAGTTAGGGCTGGATCAGTTATACGCCACTCTGTATTTAATCATTAGTTATTATTAATCTCTTCCACAGTGTGTCTTTTGTCCTGTCTCTCTCCCCTGAGCCCCAACCGGTCTCAGCAGATGACTGCTCCTCCCTGAGTCTGGTTCTGCTGGAGGGAGATTTTCCTTCCCACTGTTGCCAAGTTCTTGCTCTTAGGGAGTCGTTTTGACTGTTGTTTTTTTCTGTATTATTGTAGGGTCTTCACCTTAGACTATAAAGCACCATGAGGCAACTGTTTGTTGTGATTTGGTGCTATATTAATAGAATTGAATTGATCATATTTGAAACAATACAACCAGTATAAAATGTATTGTGCATATAATATTTTGAAATCAAAACATGAACAGAAAGGCTACATGCTAAAACAAACAAGCAAAGAGAGGGCTTAGAATAGGAGGTGCTGACCTGTTTGAGACACCTACTTTACCACTGCTTGTGTGGCGTATCTATTATTGGAAAGTGTTGTCTTAAAGTTAAATTAGACTAATTAGCAAGTACAGGCTGTAAACCACCGCATGTGATGAGACACATAAACAAAAAGAACATCTGGTGTTTTTTTCTTTTTTTAAATCTCACTAATGCACTAGGCCAATCTACTCCAAGATAAAGTTGGACAGATGCACACAGAAAGACATCAAATATGTAGGTGCTCTACATACAGTGTGCATAAATTCAAAATTTTGAAAATACCTACTCAGCTTCCCACACACTGCATTGTCTTAAGCAATTTTATGAAGATATCACCTGGTATTTTTCCAATAATTTTAAAGGAGTTCCCAAATACACCAATCTGACAAATGACTAAAACCACTGGAACATGAAGTGCACAATGATGATCATTAACTCGACAAGGTGTTGATCCGGCCTCCAAACCCCTACTCCCCATCTGTGGAGTGTGCCGGGACAAGCAAAGAAACCAGTTGACGACATCTGGCAACCACCAGTTATAAGGGGAAAATATGTATTTCCGTAGCAATTTGCCAGAGACTAAAGCAGTCACTGGCCTAAGTCATCTGATGAAACAGTCCATCTACTTTGTGGTTAAACAGCCCAAACAAAGCCTGAAATAAATTAAAATAAAATATCGGGTCCCACATCAAAGAGAAAAGCACGTAACATGGGTGTGATTTCTTTGTCCAATCAGCTCGCTCCTTGTTGCTGTAGTGTCTTTGTGGATTCTCAGTCTAAGAGTTAGGTCTAACTAACTCTAAGATTTAGAGTTACTAGTCAGTTTCGTTTTCTTCCTTTCCTGGAAGGCTCCTCATCAGAAAGTGTTTCATGGGTTTTGATCTTGGAGAAATTCTCAGAGATCTGACTGACATCATGTCTTAAAGTATCTTCATGTTTAAGCAGAGATTACTTAAAAGAATCTAAAACATGAATCTTATTTCCCTCACATTTTTGAACAGGATGAAAATGAAAAATGAAACTTGCTGCCACAGAAGAATAGCACCAAGGGCAGGAGTGTTCAGTTTACTTTGGGAGGGCATGTGCAGTACACAGATATGACCTGTCTGACAGTTTGTACAGAGAGTCTTTTTCAGTACGTGAAGCAGAAGTGTTAGCTGTCAGTCTGTTCACCTCACAATTTAACATGACTTAGAAAAGAATCTGTTAGGATGAAGATGTTTACTGTTCCCACAACGCTGGGAGCATCAGATTGTCCCAATTGTCTTGATATGCTAAAGCATTATAAGTTTCCTTTCAGTGGAACTAAGGAGGGCGAACCCAACTCCTGAAAAACACCCCCACACCCATTCTTTCACTGATGTTTGCAGATGCAGTCTGCATGCCGGGGTGCTTGGTTTATACACCTGTGGACATGGAAGTGACTGGAACACCTGAACTCAGTGATCTGGATGGTGAGGTGTGTATATTCTTCTACTCTTCCAGTTCAAAGGGAGGCTGTAGCCTTTCAAAGGACTAGGATAGAATCCAGAATAAAATAAAATCAATTTATTATATTGATTTAAACATACAGGATGCACTGAACATATTTTGGTAATCAGATACTACTTTAGTGTTTTCACCACATTACTTCAAACTTTTCAACTACATGCTGTAGAGATAAAATACTGTTTAACTTGTGATGCTGCCAGACTTTCATTAGATTCACAACATCACTATTATGAGAGAATCCAACTTCCCAGGCTTCAGCAACAATCAGCACCCTATAGGTGTGGCTACTTTTTAAAACTTTTGCTTCCAGGATCTAAATAAATCTTTATTACCTTACTGTAACCACAAAATATGTTTCATCTGCAGGCAGTTCACTCATATTACTGCTATACGTTTTTAGAAACATAACGAGAGGTGTAACATGCCTCATGGAAACACATTCACAGAATAAAAATGCATCACCATCTAAGTGTATTTCTGTGTACAGCAGGATGATGGAGATGTTGTGTTTTCCCCCCAACAGAGCCATGAAAGGAAGACATACAAAAGAAGACAACAGTGGTAATAAAAGAAGGCTGATATTTCAGTGAAAATTCATGGCTAATACATGATATGAATCAAGCTGACACACTCACGTGTTTGTCAAATAGGCATTTGAACACAATCCAGCAATGTACATGACCTGTGTATAAGTGTGTGTATCGTGTTTACATTTGTGTCCTGCCCGCGGTGGCGAGTGAATAAGAGACAGTGACAGACTGCCCATTGAATCTTTTAAATGATCATGAAGCCTGGGGCAATATGAGCCAAGGATGTGTACCATTTCATCATTTCTGTTCAGGAGAGCAGAAAGAAAGCCTGAGCTGATGATAGACATACATACAATGGCATACAAGATCAAGTGCAAATGTATGTCTTAGCACTGTATCTCAAATGTCACACTCAGAACATAATTGGTTCAAGGTTTATTCAGAGGCTTTTGCCTCCCCAAGGCCAAGTTCTAATGACTGTCCCTGTAAACGATAACGATATCAGACAAAAGTCGCAAGAAAAACAATAAATGTATTTTTAAAATTTTGACCATATTAAAACACAAGAAGTCGTTTCAGAAATCAAGTGGTCACTACAGTCTACTAGGATAAGGAATAGAACCCAAAGGACGCGGCTAAAACCCAAGGCAAGAAGTCAAAAGCAAACAACGTGAAATAGCAGAATGTCTCCCTCTTCATAACTCACACTGAACAAACTCCTCTTAACTTGACAAGAACCAGAGATTAATTCTAATTAAATGCAGAGTTGTGTATAAACACAGAGAGTGAAAAGAGGTGAACAAAAAAGAAATATTCAGTGCATCATGGGGAGCCCCAAGCAGCCTAGGTCTATTGCAGCATAACTTAAGGGAGGGTTCAGGGTTCAGGGTCACCTGATACACCCTAATACATACAGTACCACTCAACAGCTTGGACATGCTCACCCATTCATTTGAACTTTTGACTGGTACATTGAGGACAGCTACAAGTACCTTGGAATCCCACAGGCAAATGGGAACCATGAAGAGGCCGCTAGGAAAGCTGCAACCTCCAAGTACCTGCAGAGAGTAAGGCCAGTCCTGAAGAGTCAGCTGAATGGGAAGAACAAGATCCAGGATATCAACACCTATGCCCTACTAGTGGTCAGATACCCTGCTGGGATAATAAGCTGGCCAAAGGAGGAGATAGAAGCCACTGACATCAAGACAAGAAAGCTCCTTACCATGCATGGAGGATTTCACCCCAAATCCAGCACCCTGAGACTGTACGCTAAGAGGAAGGAAGGAAGCTGAGGACTAGTGAGTGTCAGAACCACTGTTCTAGATGAGACAACAAAGATCCATGAATACATCAGGAAGATGGCCACAAAGGACCATATGCTTAGTGAGTACCTCAGGCAGCAGAAACCAGAGAAAGAGGAGGAGGAAGAACAGGAACCATCATGGAAGGACAGGCATATGTACCACAGGCAGATAGAAGAAGTGGTTGATATCAAAAAATTCTACCAATTGCTGAACAAACCTGGACTGACAGACAGCACAGAGACACTATTCATGGCGGCACAGGAACAGGGGAAGGTAACAGTGGTCCCTGTGATAACCAAAACACTCAGGGCAGTGGAATGGCTCCAGCAGATTCCAGGAACAACATCTGAGACTCTGTCCAGAAGAGCACAGTCCTTGGAACAGCTAAGATACTGTGCAGGACTCTCAAGCTCCCAGGCCTCTGGTAGAGGACCCGAGCTTGGAGGACAAAGATCGCCCACAGGGGCGAGTTGGGATTTTTTTTTTTATAGCCAAAAGTAGTCACTCACCATCATTGTATTCAGGTGTTCCACTTAATAACAATCAGGAAGTCACATGTGCAACAAGTCAACTCATAAAATGTCCTCACTACTAAATATTCTACTACTATTACTAAACGGTCAACTGTTATTGTTACTATAAAGAGAAAGCGACTGGGAATGACAGCAGCTCAGCCATGAAGTGGTAGGCCACCTAAAATGACAGTCCAAGCCTTACATTACCAGGTGCAATGTGTCGGATGCAGCTGTAAAGAACTCTAGAGCAGCGGAGACATGTTCTCTGCAGTGATGAATCATGCTTCTCCATCTGCCAATCTGATGGACGAGTCCGCAGAGGAGTCGACCTTTAACGTTCTTTATTCTTCACGTAGACTTTCTTTAAGGTGTGTTTAGGCTCATTATTGTATGAATCTATCTCCACAAGGATGCAACCCAGAGACTGGAGCAGTTCTCTAATGAATGGAATGGTCAAGGTAGAACAAGACATGCATTGCATGTGTCCAACTTGAGGGTAACAAATGCCTTCTTTCTCCTTGTGAGAAAATGGTGTACACGAACTCCTTATCCTCTTTGTCCTCATGACTAGACCTCTTTTTGATTTTTACTACAATCTAACCAGTAGTACTGGCCAATGGCAAAAGTCCACCTGACCAGTATTACCACAATCCACAGTCACAGAGGAGACAGTTGTTGGACATACATACTCTGAAAGAAGGGCTGTTTTGTGTTGAGTAGAATCAATAATAAATTACAGAATACTTCGAGAGTGAATGTGATGTCTGGCAAGTACAGAAACAATCAATGAGCACTTAGCAATTAAAAAGTGACCTGAGCTACTGAAGCACATTTTCTCATCACCCTGATCACCATACATATCTTTGTCTAAGTAGTAATGGGCCAATTTCATGTCCAGATAAGTTCACATCTTAATTGCACCTGTTTTAAATATGTGGATTATAAAGCCTCTCCTGGTGTAATGCCTTGTATGATTAATAACAAGGGAAGAACTCGCTCCTTTCCCAGCAGCGTGAGCACAAACTAGCTCACTTTCATGTTTCATTATTCTTTTGTAGGCTGTCGAGCACACCCTTGGTAAAATCTACTGTCTCATCAACAGTGTTACTTTGAGCTGTGAAAAATATCTCTACTGTCCATCGAAAAGAGAGCAGTGCTTTTTCTTTCACTTTTGGTCAACTTAGACAGCACCATATTACTCATCTGTGAGGCCAGTGAACTGCAGTGTTCACAGTGAGGGGACATGAGGCTTTCTCTGCTCTGCCCCCGGCATTCTGAATATCCCATTAAATCCCATCGTATAATGTATTTACTTTCTCTGCAGTGAACATTTTAATAAAATCATTCTGAATAAGACACACTACAGTTTTCCATCTCCCATACTGCATCACTTCAGCAGTATTGCCTGTTAAAGATGAGTCTATGGAAACAGTTGTGATAAAAATAGTTTTCCTCACAGGTTAATATATTAACCCTTTACTATTCAATATTTTTGGAAAAACTAAGAAAACAGTTATACAATTGCTATACAACATGCTTTCACTTATACAATCACCTTTCATTATTTTATCGTACATAGCACTCACTTTGGATATGTCAGGAAAACACTTTTGTTTTTTCTCTTAATTTAATTCCTAGATTGTACAGATTGTACAGATTGTTACATCTGTACGTCTTCCTTCTCAAATTTACATTTTAGAATGAAAAGGTTAACATATTAAACCACAAGGTCTGCCCAACCTTGAGCTTGACATGTTCTTGTCTAAATATTGAATGTTTGGTCAATTATCTTGTCATGGCTTACAAAATTAAAACCATATACACTACGTTGCCAAATGTATTTGTGTGTCTGCCTTCACGCACACATGAACCTGAGTAACATCCCATCCTTAATCCACAGGGTTTAATATGCTGTGGGTCCACAGCTATAACAGCTTCAACTCTTCTGGGAAGGCTTTCCACACCAAACTGGTTCATCCATGTCTTTATGGAGCTGCTTTGTTCACTGGTGTGCAGTCATGTTGGAACAGGAAGGGGCCATCCCCAAACTGTTCCACAGAGTTGGAGCATCAAATTGTCCCAAATGTCTTGGTATGCTGAAGCATTAAGAGTTCCTTTGACTGGAACTAAGGGGCCGAGCCCAACTCCTGAAAAACACCCCCACACCATAACCCCCCGTCCATCAAACTTTACACTTGGCACAATGCAGTCAGACAGGTGCCATTCCCCTGGCAACCACCAAACCCAGACGCCTCCCTCAGATTGGCAGATGGAGAAGTGTGATTCATCCCTCCAGAGAACACGTCTCCACTGATCTAGAGTCCAGTGGCGGCGTGCTTTACACCACTGCATCCAATACTTTGCATTGACCTTGGTGATGTAAGGCTTGGATGCTGCTGCCATGGAAACCCATCCATGAAGCTCTCTACACACTGTTCTTGAGCTGATCTGAAGGCCACATGAAGGTTGGAGGTCTGTAGTGATTGACTCTGCAGAAAGTTGGTGACCTCTGTGCACTATGACCCTCAGCATCCTCTGACCCCACTACGTGATTTTATGTGACCTACCACTTCATGGCTGAGTTGCTGTCATTCCCAATCACTTCCACTTTGTTATAATCCCACTAACAGCTGACTGTGGAATATTTAGTAGTGACTGGACTTGTTGCACAGGTATCATCCTATCACGGTACCACGCTGGGATTCACTGAGCTCCTGAGAGCGACCCATTCTTTCACTGATGTTTGCAGAAGCAGTCTGCATGCCCAGGTGCTGGTTTATACACCTGTGGAAGTGACTGGAACACCTGAACTCAGTGATTTGGATGGTGAGGGAATATTTTTGGCAATAAAGTGTATGAGGAACCATATATGACCTTAATTATATTTTTGTCTTATTGTCTAGCATGTGGCTCAATGGACGAGAAATAAAAGAAAAATTGTTGATGAACAAGATAGCAAATGTTCTTATTCCTAAGTCCACATGTGTCTGTGTGCTCTTAAATGTGTGATATACACCTTCCTTCCTGCCTGTTTCTCACATTTTGCAGTGACCAAAAACAAACGTGTTTTTTTCCATCAGAGCTGAGAGGAGGGCAGGAAGAGCTGATAATTGGATGTACGTTATTACCATACCGCTGCTTCTTGTGTTTACATCCTACTCTCCTTCTCTCTCCCTCTGTCTCATGTCTCTGCTCACCCCTCCTCCTCTCCTCTGTCACGGAGTGGGAGCCAGGGAGTGACGCATCATCATTCGTTATTCCACTGAACACTCTGTCGATTCCCCCTCTGAGCCGCAGTTTCATATCTCATCAAGAAAAATGCCAGCCCTAACACTGGCTGGCTCCAGATTAAAAAAATCAGGTGCACCATGCCACAGGCAGGCCTATTTGCACCAAAAAACCTTTAAAGGGAGAGAAGCATTAGCAAGAATATGTTTACTGGATGCCTCAAATTTCCCTCTAAAATTAGACAATAAATTCCCAAGTGTTATTGGACTAAAACTCCATTATTGCTCCATCCATCCATTTTCTTCCGCTTATCCGGAGCCGGGTCGCGGGGGCAGGAGCCTAAGCAGAGAAGCCCAGGCTTCCCTCTCCCCAGCCACCTCCTCTAGCTCATCCGGGGGGACCCCAAGACGTTCCCAGGCCAGCCGAGAGATATAATCTCTCCAGCATGTCCTGGGTCTGCCGCGGGGCCTCCTCCCGCTGGGACATGCCCGGAACACCTCACCCAAGAGGCGGCCAGGAGGCATCCTAATCAGATGCCCGAGCAGCGGCTCTACTCTGAGCCCCTCCCGGATAGCTGCACTCCTCACCTTATCTCTAAGGGAGAGGCCAGCCACCCTTTGAAGGAAACTCATTTCTGCCGCTTGTATTCGCGATCTTATTCTTTCGGTCACTACCCAAAGCTCGTGACCATAGGTGAGGGTAGGAACGTAGATCGACCAGTAAATCGAGAGCTTCGCTTTTACACTAAGCTCCCTCTTCACCAGGACAGACCAGTGCAGCGTCCGCATTACTGCAGAAGCAGCCCCGATCCGTCTGTCGATCTCCCGCTCCCTTCTTCCGTCACTCGTGAACAAGACCCCGAGATACTTGAACTCCTCCACTTGGGGCAAGAACTCGTTCCTGAGCCGGAGAGGGTACTCCACCCTTTTCCGGCTGAGGACCATGGCCTCAGACTTAGAGGTGCTGATTCTCATGCCAGCCGCTTCACACTCGGCTGCGAACCGTTCCACTGCGAGCTGGAGGCCCCCCCCTGATGAAGCCAACAGGACCGCATCATCTGCAAAGAGCAGAGATGAGACTCTGAGGCCACCAAGGAAGAAGCCTTCCGCCACCTGGCTACGCCTAGAAATTCTGTCCATAAAAGTTATGAACAGAATCGGTGACAAAGGGCAGCCCTGTCGGAGTCCAACACCCACAGGAAACGAATCCGACTTATTACCGGCTATACGGACCAAGCTCTCACTGCGGTTGTACAGAGACTGAATGGCCCGCAACAACGGGCCAAACACCCCATACTCCCACAGGACCTCCCAGAGGATACCCCGAGGGACACGGTCGAATGCCTTCTCCAAGTCCACAAAGCACATGTAGACTGGTTGGGCAAACTCCCATGCGCACTCGAATATCCTTGAGAGGATAAAGAGCTGGTCCAGCGTTCCACGACCAGGACGAAAACCGCATTGTTCCTCCTGTATCCGAGGTTCGACTAACAGACGGACCCTCCTTTCCAGCACCCTGGCATAGACCTTTCCGGGGAGGCTGAGGAGTGTGATCCCTCGAAAGTTGGAGAAAAACTCCATTATTGCTCATTTTTTGAAATGTTTCCTTGTTGTCTACACTTTAGTTTTTCTATTATCCTGAAGGCAATTATAAATGTAAGGTTTTTTGTTGCTTTTTATTGAAGTTAAGAGTTATATCTTTATAGATATGCCTGCAGAATGGTGAAGATTTGATACTAATGTGCGATGTGTAAAAATATGAGTTTACAACCCCCGTTTACACAATAAATACTTTAGAATGAAAACTCATCATCATCAGTGTCTAATTTATGGAACAATTGCATTTCATTAGTCTAGCACCTAAAGTCTTTTAAACATCTTTTGTAGGAATTTGTGGAAAGTCTCTAGCACACTTGTTGGTCATTATTTTTTAGAAGGCCATGACAGGAAAACAACAAAAGCACAGCTGAAATAAATCCGATCCTATCTGGAGCCCTGGGAACTTCTCCTCCAGAACCAACTGGACAATCTGACCATGGTAAAAAAAAAATCAGAGCCCTATTTTAACCAAGCAAAGACAAAAGCAGTGCAATGCATTCTGGGTATAAGAGCAGTTAAAAAAAAAAAAAACTGGCAGAAATAGAATATAACTTGGGAGGTGTGATGATTAATTCATTTAACTAGATATCATCATTCAGTAAAAACTGGGCCATGTGGAGAAAACCTCAACAAATGATATTAGGCTTTTTTCAGGAAATTATATTATTTGTGCAGCAGAACAATGTGAACCCACAACACTCTTAAGACTTCAGCCCGAGGTAGATGGTGCGGGTTTTAAATTCTGTCTAACAACATAAAATAAAAACTAGGTAAAAAGGTAATTCAGTTTTATTTGTATTATAGTTCACATCAGAAATGGTGACTTCAATGTTTGTACCAAAATATATTTCAAAATCAAATCAACACCACCCGGTGAGTGTGGTTATCCTCTAGCAGTCTGTTACTAACTTCATCTATGATCTCATAAATGTAAGACACGGTGGACGGTCGCACGTTATAGCACAGCAGTCTGGCATGGCACCTCTGAAAACAGAAGCTGCATGTGCGGGGTGGCTGTAGCTCAGTAGGTAGAGCAGGTCACCTACTGATCGGAAGGTCAGTGGTTCAATTCCTGGCTACTGCAGGCTGCATGCCAATGTATCCTTGGGCAAGATACTTAACCCCAAGTTGCTCTCCGACCGTTCCGTCGGAGTATGAATATGAGTGAATGTTAGATAATTAAAGCACTTAGCTTAATTAATTAATCATGGAAGTGCTTGTATGAATGGGTGTGCATGGGTAAATGTAAAACGTGTTGTATAAGCGCTTTGAGTGCTCATATCTGAGTAGAAAAGCGCTATATAAGAACTAGTCCATTTACCATGTGCCAACATAGGTGTTGTGTCCCCTTGAGATGCTTCAGGGATTTAAGACATTCCTGCAGTTTAACTAATTGATGTGTGTCATCTGGCTTCATGGATAGATAAAGCTGAGTATCATCTACATAGCAATGAAAATGTATGTTATGCCTTCTAATAATATCACCTAAGAGAAGCATGTATAATGTAAATAGAATTGGTCCTAGCACAGAACCCTGTGGAACTCCATAATTAACCTTAGTGTGTGAAGAAGACTCCCCATTTACATGAACAAATTGGAGTCTATTAGATAAATATGATTCAAACCACTGCAGTGCAGTACCTTTAATACCTATAGTATGCTCTAATCTCTGTAATAAAATGTTATGGTCAACAGTATCAAAAGCTGCACTGAGGTCCAACAGGACAAGAACAGAGATGAGTCCACTGTCAGAGGCTCTAAGAAGATCATTGGTAACCTTCACTAATGCTGTTTCTGTACTGTGATGAATTCTGAAACCTGACTGAAACTCTTCAAATAAACCGTTCCTCTGCAGATGATCAGTTAGCTGTTTTACAACTACTCTTTCAAGAATCTTTGAGAGAAAAGGAAGGTTGGAGATTGGCCTATAATTAGCTAAGACAGCTGGGTCAGTGATGGCTTTTAAATAATAATAGATTAATTGGTTTAATACTGCCAACTTGAAGGCCTGTGGAGATAGACTGATCATATATAAGATTGAAGCATTAATTAATGGCAGGATTATTTGAGCAGTCTTGTATGAATGGGGTCTAATCAGGGTTCGTACACCTTTTCCAGGATCAAATTCAAGCACCCTTTAAGCACTTCCAAGGTCAATTTTCATGATTTTCCAGCACATTAAGGGGTCATTCACAATTATCAACATTTTCCAAAGTTTACTCTTTTTCAGACCCCCTCTCCAAAAGTGTACAAAGAAAATGTTGATATTTTTTCATGACATTTAATTTCTCCTGGTTTGGTGGTATTTTAATGTAATAGGAAGTATTAAAAACACATCCCGGTGTTGAAAAATTCTGGATATCTTGGTAGTAAATATACTCTTGCCTATCCATTAAAACATTGTATTGCACTGCATGTACGCAAAATGTACATGGTTTAGGGGAAGGATCCAAAAAGCTCTCTCAGAGATTTCAGCTGTCAGTTTCCACTGTGAGGAAGATAGTGAGGAAATGGAAGACCACAGGCACAGTTCTAGTTAAGGCCTGAAGTGGCAGGCCAAGAAAAACCTCAGATAGGCAGAGGAGAAGGATGGTGAGAACAGTCATAGTCAACCCACAGAGCAGCTCCAAAGACCTACAACATCATGTTGCTGCAGATGGTGTCACTGTGCATCATTCAACTATTGAGCGCACTTTGCACAAGGAGAGGCTGTATGGGACAGTAATGCAGAAGAAGCCTTTTCTGCACACACGCCACAAACAGAGTCGCTAAAGCACATTTGGACAAGCCAGCTTCATTTTGGAATAAGGTGCTGTGGACTCATGAAACTAAACTGCGTTATTTGGACATAACAAGGGGCGGTATGAATGGTGGGAAAAGAACACAGCACTCCAAGACAAACACTTGGTACCCACAGTAACATTTGGTGGTGGTTCCATCATGCTGTGGGGCTGTGTGGCCAGTGCAGGTACTGGGAATCTTGTTAAAGTTGAGGGTCACATGGATCCCAGTCAATATCAGCAGATTCTTGAGAACAATGTTGAAGAATCAGTGACAAAGTTGAAGTTGTGCCGGGGCTGGATACTTCAACAAGACAACGACCCTAAACACTGCTCAGAATCTACTGAGGCGTTCATGCAGAGGAACAAGTACAACGTTCTGGAACGGCCATCTCAGTCCCAGACCTGAATATTATTGAAAATCTGTGGTGGGATTTAAAGTGGGCTGTCCGTGCTCAGAAACCATCAAACCTGACTGAACTGGAGATGTTTTGTAAAGAATGGTCCAAAATACCTTCAACCAGAATCCAGACTCTCATTGGAAGCTATAGGAAGAGTTTAGAGGCTGTTATTTCTGCAAAAGGAGGATCTACTAAATATTGATGAAATTTTCTGTTGGGGTGCCCAAAATTATGCACCTGCCTAATTTTGTTTAAATAATTATTGAAGACTTTCTGTAAATCCTGTAAACTTTATTTCACTTCTCAAATATCCCTGTGTTCATCTGCTTTATGATATATTTAACTGAAACTGCTGATCTGAACAACCAATGATTTATAAAGGAAAATCATGACAATTATCAGGGGTGGCCAAACATCTGCATACCACTGTATCATCTGAATAGCGGGTTTTGTGCCAAAAAATGATTTCCAGTATTTTCCAAAAAAATGATTGCTGGTATTTATATAGTTGTAAATTACTTGCTGACGTATGGTCTGTCAAGCATATCTCGAATATTATCTCTCATGAATGATGTCAACTCATTTTGAGTCATAAATAACACTCCTGTCACATGGTAGAAGTTGCAATTTTTGGCAACACCGGCAGATAGTGTTGCCAACTTAGTGACTTTGTCACTTGGACTTTTCAGACCCCCCTAGTGACTTTTTTTTTTTTGTCCAAAAAGTGACCAGCATCAAATTTAGTGACTTTTCCCGGTGTCATCGGGGACTTTTGAAGAGTTTTAGAGATATGCCGTGTTGTTCCAAATAAATGATTTCCAGTATTTCCCCCCAAAAAATTATTGGTTGTATTTAAATGGCTGTAGATTAATTTTTGGCCTAACATCTGTGAAACATCTGTGTCAAACACATCTCTCGTGAATGATATTATGTCATTCTGAGCGAGAAACAACACTCCTGTCACAGGTAGAAGCTGCAATCACTTCTTGGCAAAGTGCCTTTCATATATTCTTTATTAATGAAGGTAAAAATTATCATTGACATTAAAAATGTCTTTTTTCCTGAGAGATCTGCCAAGAGGGCTGCAGAAATTGCAACAAATGTAACATTATAGTTCTATAAAGGGTAGCCAAAAACGACTGGACTGATTATAATGCTGATACAGTAATGCAGTCATAAATATATTTGCAAAACAAGTCATTTCTTCATTTTATATATAAGCCCTTCATAAATCCTGTGCGCCACAGTCTATTTACCGATATAAGAAAGATAATACAGTAAAAAAATAAAAAATAAAATCGGAAATCACTTTTTGGCACAACACCGGAAACATGAAAATTCCGTTGTCGCCGTGTTTTGTGTACATACAGCAATACTGCGGCCCTTCCTACGCTGTGGCATCGCCCGGACCTCTCTTCGGCACCGAGGGGGACACCTAACCCCACCCCCGGTCCTCGATTCGTCCTTTGGCGAGTTTTAAGACAGCCAACAGCGAGTTTTCTTACACAAAACTTGGCAGCAGTGCCAGCCGCCAATCACCAGATTGCGTACAAATATAAGCATAGATGACAACACGCCAGGAACATATAGAATTAATGTACATACCTTCTGAATAAAATCCATCATGGTTTTCTGCGGTTTACTGTGTACAGCTTACATTTTTGATTCAGCTTTTTGGAACAATACTTCCACTTCCTTGTTGAATTTATCTTCGGCGGTTTTGGCTGCTTTCCACACCTGCTGCGCCGCACTCACAGCTTATTCCTGTCTAATATCGTTATTGAGTCTTTCTGTGAATCGATGATGGCCTATTTTAGAAAATTCAATGAAGCCTTTGAATTGATCCGCCAGATCGGAGGCCATATCGCTGCAGACCACAGAACGGCGCAGTGGTGTACAAGTGAACGAGAGCGCCTCCGTGGATGCGCTGAGTTCTACACTGTTGAATTTACTCGCGAGGAATGACATTATTTGCGGGGATTATGTTTGTAACTTTTGACTTAAAAGTATTCCATATTCGTCTGATCCATAATTGGAGTTTGCAGTTTTCCAGTGAACACTCATTAAAACGGCCACTCTCTGTCTTCGGGGGAGGGGCGTGGTCACAAACAGACTGACAGATCACATGCAGACGGGCAGGCCAGACCCATGCGGAGAAATTTTCATTTTAGACTTTATGACTCATTTTATTTCTCCGTTTCATAAGCGAACTGTTCAACCAGATAGTTATATTTTTATTTACAAAAAAAAGCGGTTACAATTTCAAGCACTTTCAAGCACTATATCCAAAATTCAAGCACTTTTAAAACCTTGAAAGGACAATATTAAAATTCAAGCATTTTCAAGGATTTCCAGCACCCGTACGAACCCTGTCTAATAGACATGTTGATGGTTTGGAGGAAGTAACTATTGAAGTTAACTAAGAAAGATCAACTGGAGAGAGAGAGCCTAAATAAATAGCAATACTGAAAACAGCTGTAAATATAAATATTGCAAAATATTGAAAGTAAGACAGTTATGAATACTTTTTTTCTGTAATGGTTAAAATTTTATTTGTGAAGAAATTCATAAAGTGAATGCCATTCACAGGTTACCTGCTTTAAGTATGCATTTGTGAGTTACACCAGGGAGTAAAGCACTTCTGATTGGAGGCTCTTTTTCAGAGGAACCAAGATGCTGCCTATGCCATCTCCAAGGTTCAACTGGGTAGTTTTAGAACTAGTTCAATAACTGTCACTGACTCACTGTTAGAAGGATATTATTTACTCTTTGTTTTACACTTATCTACTCCTGATGTTGCTGCAAACTTAACACAAATGAAATGCTCATTGCAAAGCTTTGTTGGCAGCAGAATGACGTCCATGATAGATTTTGCACCAAAATACTAAAAACTTGCTTTGTGTTTTTCATGTGCTATTACTTTGACACAAACAACCAAGAAAAATAATAACTTCCATCCATTTTAACTTGCCTAAAAATACATTTCATATGGATATATGTGTACACGAGTCATCTTTTCTAGGCACAAACGTAATGGCAGCATATTAAATTAAAAAAACATCTGAAAAAGTTTAATTAAACACTGGTACCGCAGAGTCAGAGAAAAGGGTCGTGAAATAGCAGTGGGGTGAATCAGAAAAGGAAGTGCCCTGTCCTAATGGTTCAGTATTACTACAGTAACAACGGACTGAAACCTTCTTGGGGTATAAAAAATAATGTGGTTACCTGATGATTGTGTTAAATCTTTTCCTCATTTTGTGACTAATTGCAAGTATATGTGCTGACCAGCTGTTCACCCAGTGGTGGTGCATACAACACCCTCAACCTCTGGATGACCACTTTCGACTGCAAAGTAACTGCACAGGTCACCTAGTTGGAGGCAACCTATCTCCAAAAAAAACTGTGGTCCAACTTGGACTAATTGCTATCATTCTCTGACAGATTGGTAAAGTTTGCAAAACACTGCCACATGAGTCAGTCTGAGCCAATGAGCGCAACTTGTCTGCAACATGTCTGCAACATGTCTGCAACATGTCTCTTTGTAATTGGGGACTCGATTCAATTAGTTGTCAAATGGTTGCATTCTGGTTATATTCCTATATAAAAGCAAAGCTGCTGAGCGTCTTGCTGTTAAATCGCCATCCTGGTTTTATCTAGACTCTAAATGTAAGTAATTAATGTGAATTTCTATGTATGCAGATGGCAACAGATTTGCAACAGATGGCAAAAAAATTGCGATTTTTGCTGATTTATAACAAAGAGATTGCACGTAATTTCCAACTTTACCTCGTTCAGTCACAAACTGATAGCAGACTAATAGCAGATAGACACTATTTTATTGCCATATTGACACACCAACGTCACTTTGAAGATGGCAACTGAGTGTGAATGGCTGCAGAATGGGTCCTGTCTTTGAAGCTGCCATTTCAAAGGCAACAGGATTGTTAGCTCACTGCACACAGTTGCAATAATTTAGTTTTCTGTAGTGTAACTGTAGCATAATGAAGCCAATGATGGTGACTGTGTCATTGTTTATGCATCTGTTTCTGTGCTCCAGACCCAAATGCAGTTACTAATGGGCATGTATGTAAGTTTTACAATCACAAAGAATGATAAATCACATGTATGTTATACATGCATATACTTTCAAAAATTGTTGATATATGGTCGTTGATGACTAAAATGACAAACTACAGGCATGCTGCCATTTATGCATGTGTTTTAGGTTTTCAAGAGTTTATCAATGCAAACAGGACTAGCAGAACAACTAGATGATGTGATTGGTTATAAGTGGCTACAGGTTACATATTAGTGGCAGCAGATGACTGTCCCTCCCTGAGCCTGGTTCTGCTGGAGGTTTCTTCATGTTAAAAGGGAGTTTTTCCTTCCCACTGTCACCAAATATTTGCTCATAAGGTGGCGTTTGATTGTTGGTCTTTACCTTACAATATAAAGCACCTTGAGGCACCTGTTGTGATTTGGTGCTATATCAATAAAACTGAATTGAATTGAATTAACCAAAACATGCATAAAGTGCATCAGTATTTCACTTATCTATTATTATTACTAATATGTTTGTTTGTCCTGTTGTTGGCTTTTGTTTAATTTGCATTTACACTTTCTATGTTCACAAGCCAACACACACATCAAGGTCATTAATTTCTATATCATTTATTAAAAAAAAAAAAAAATAAGACAATCGGTGCCTTCAGTTTAGCTCATTCAAATGGATAATTATTTGCATTAGTGTTGAATGTGATGAGTAATGCATGTGGGCAGCTGTTAATAAAATTAAAAAAATCACATAAAAGCCACTTTGCACATTAAAATCCAGTAATTTCTTCTTCTTTTAGTGGGTTCATGTTCCAAGGGCATGTTGCCAGTTCAACCTTTGTTCATGGCTGTCCTGAACAAAAATGAATACAGAAAATGTGCTAGCTGAAGACGGTGCTTAGAAAAGGGCATGTACAAAGTCCATGGTCTGATTTCCCAACTGTCAGAACAGAATCTGAATAAAATCCATTCACAAGCAAAGCTCAGTATAAACTTAACTGTAGCAGCTGGATCACCACTGTGTATTCTCAGACGGAGCATGAGAGTGATTTAAAAAGGAAAAGACAGCATTGTGCACATGCTGACAAAAGGTGGCTATATGAGGGTAAGATGTGTCTGTATTTCTAAACTTTAACATAACAAATTAACTGAAAACTGAAAATGAAGATTCTATTACACAACCTCCCAAAAAGAGAAATGGCTGCGCGAGCGTCTCCCAGTAACTGGTTAAATGTCAGATGATGGACTGAACCTAGCAAAAAGATAACAGTCCTGCAGTCAGAGATGGAAATCAAGGTAAAGAGAGAGAAAAAAGAAAAGCAAAAGTAAACCTTGAAGGGTGTTTGCTTAATGGAGAAAGATCCAGGATTTGAGAGGGTGGCACTGAGTTAGCCTTATTTCTACCAGGTAAGTAACAAATCCTGCCAACTTGTGAGGCCAGCATGTTGGTTAGTAATTGGAATTCTCATCTAAATGTGACACCCTAATCACACCTCTGATTTAAAGCCATGTTTATATTCTATATTTAAATATAACCACCAGCAGTTAAAAAAAATGCTCAGAAATCGCTTCAAAAACTGAAATTTCTCTGCACAGAAGTGCTACATTTAGTACTTTGTTTGGCAAAAATTACAGCTTCCAGTATTCTTGGGTAAGTCTCTATAGGCTTTGTAATATGGCTTTACTCCAGAATGGATCCCATCTAGTGTCTCTGAAGGCCTGATTGATGGAGTGCTACTGAGAAGGTATTCTGAATGTGTTGAAGTGACTGCTGCCCAGCGTGGCTGGGTGCTTCATAATGACTTTCATGTTACACATATTCAGACCACTGTGCCCCTAAGATCAGTCAAAGCTTTAGAAATAATTTCTCTTCTACTCTGTCCTGATTTCATTATGCAGATTCCTTGAACCTCAGGACTCGATTTTTGTCCTGACTAGTGTGAACTTTAGGACAGCTTCATACACACATTTCACCCTTTCTGAGGTCTGTCCAATTAGTTAAAAATAGACTCACCTGAAGCTCTGCCCACAGTGAAGACGATCACAGTTATGGAACGGAATAGTTTTTAAAAATGACATATTTCAGATTTAGATTTATCGTGAAATTGAAAAACAAAAATCCAAACATCAAATGTTAATTGATGTAACTGTTTTATGCATGTAAAATTAAATCTATCATACAATTAAAAAGGTGGTGAACACATTAATAGCTTGTTGTAAGCAAGAATCTTTCCTTAGACCAATACCGTTTGTGTTTTCTACCTAATGTGTCATTTTTCCCAGCTCCTTATTCCTAAACCCATTCAGTCAGTACGCAGCTGCATAAATAAGCATTTGATTGGTGGAGTTAGCTGATATGAACAGCTAAACCTCAGGGTTATCTGCTAACTCCAGCAGTTTCTGTAAATCAATGCACTCATTAGCTGTGCATTGATCATTATCAGCTGCCTTTCTGAGCAGGATAAAAATGCTGCTTAGGTTTATTACCCATGTTCCAAGATAAATAAAGTTTAACTGTAACAATGATCATTTCACCTTAAACACTTTATGATTTTACTTCAAACAGTATTTCATTTCTCCTTAATCTCTGCTGTTCTCTCTGTACGGCTGTAGTAGCGTACTGTAGTGTTTTTAAGAATGTGTATACAGTATTGTACTTAAAATAACAACAGAAGTGTACACAATTAAGAGTTTACATTTTAATATAAAGTACAAATGAATCTAAGCACATCACTTGAATGCATATTCAATTAATCTGTGTAGCTTGAATTAGCACAACGCTAACATTTGTTTTGGTTTTTTTAACATGTGGTCTAGAGCGAGTGTTTGATATAAAGTAGGTCAGCCCTCACTGTTACTCGGCTCTTTTAGTGAGATATTTGGCAGCTATTTTTGAGTGACTCAACGCTGCAAATGGCTTCCAGAGTGTCTGAAAATATATCTTAAACAGCCCATGAACCCTGAAAGCTTACCACTTTTGATCAAAGTGCTGCAGAAGATGTGTGTGTCTGTCAGTGCAGAGAGCGGCTGACATCAGGTCCTGTCTGCATTACTGCAAATGGAACACATTAGCTGCAAATAAAAAGCTCCTGACTGACATACTGGCAGTTAAATACAACTAGATATAGGACTCTTATTTTTTTTTTTTTTTTTTTTTTTTTTTCTTTTCTTCTTTTTGAAAAACAAAACTAACAAAGCATGTTACGCACACCAACAATTTTGTTGAGTTGTGATTGAGTGGGCGTTTGTGTCTGTGTCATGTTTGTGTCTGTGTCATGGAACGTACTTACCAATGAGGGCAAAACGCTGCAGCTCCACCCATCAGAAGCCAGAGGCAGGTACGGAAAGCCCCCAGAACCCCAGGCCACCAGCAGCCCACCAAGGGCCAGGAAGACCCCCGGCCACTCAGTCCAAAGACAACCGCACACCTACCCCAGCAGACGGGAGAGGGTGGTCTCAGACGGAGCCCCCCCAGTCGAGGAGCGAGGGCTCCAGGGAACCCAAGGCGATGAGAAGCCAGCCCCCCCCCAGCGGCCAGCCCCCTGCACTGGCCGGCGGCAGGGCTCCCGGGCCCACGGCACCCAAGGACCGCCCGACCCTCCACAGAGCCCCCCCCCACGCCGAAGAAGCCAACGCAGCCCCGCACCGCACCCCCAAGGGGGGCAGGCCAGTACCCACGCCAGAACACCCAGCCCCACCCAGGAACCCCGAGGCACCCCCATCCCAGGGGGGTAGGGGGGAGGAGGCAACCAGCAAGGAGCGGCCAGGAGGCAAGGCACAAGGCCCAGACCCAGGTCCAGCCATACATACAAACACACCCAGACACCCGTGTACACATTTATACACAGATACTCATACATGCCCATACATACTTACCCACACACAGATATGCCATACATACACATTCACTCACCCACCCATACTCACGGAGACGGTGACAAATACACAAAGACACACATTCATCCATAGCTACCCACCCTCTGAAGGCGGGGCAAGTGGAAACCACCCCAGGGCCAACAGCGACCCCAGGACGCCACCAGCCCGGTCCCCAAGGAACCACCCGACCCCTACCCCGGGCGAGACGCAAGAAATCGGGGTGTAAGATGACCCATCCACCCCTCCTCCTCCCCAACTTGTAGGTCTATGTGTTAATGTTTGTGAGTGAATGAGGTGTATAGGGTGCAGTTAAAATTGAGGGGACAGTTATGCCACAAGCGCCAACTGTGGTCGTCAGCGCTTGCCCACACTGCCCCCCCAAAACCCTCCATGTCTAAAGTGCAAATAAAATTTGGAGACAGACAGTGACGAGGATCCGAGTGGGGCCACCTCAGCGGCCCATCTCATCAACCTCTGAGTAACATGCCTGCCCCAAAGGTCCTATGTGTATCAGGGTGTAAGTGTGTATGTGTTGTGAGTTATAATGACTAAAGTGCAATTAAAACGGAGAGGCAAGTGGTGGTGCAGCTCTCCACGTGGCCTCTCCATCCTACATCTGTGAGTGATGTGTATTCTGTGTGTGTGTGTGTGTTTGTGTATGGGGAGGGGGAGGGGGGGGGGGGCATATGACCAGGAAAAATCCTGGAAGAAGAGAGCCAGCTGGCCGCTGGCTCAATAGGCACCCCGACCTCCCACACCCCAGCACAGGGCAGGGGGAGGTGAGCCCGGGGCCGCGGTGACAGCATCCCGGAGCACTGCAGCACCCGAGGTTGGCGCCCTCGCCCCCACCGCAGAGGGCGGCCCGCTCCTCCTAGATGCCCATTCACTCAACAATAGACACAAACAGGCGACAGGACATACTGGCCTGGGCATGGAAATGCAGTGCCCAGTCCCCCCCAACCACCCCACCGCGGCCCCATCCCCCACCCCACCCCCCTGCAATGCAGGCACCCCAGGGCCCCAAAAGCGTAGACCGGACATCCCAACGTCAGGCCAACCCACCCCACCCGGCGGCGCGGCCGGGACAGCAGAGGCCCCCCCCGCGCCAGGGGGGGCCCACCGGGAGCCGGCGCGGCCCCAGTGCCGGGGCCCCAGACCCCAGCCCCCAAGCCATACAGGGAAGACCAGCCAACCGACCGAGGGCCGGCACCACCCCCCCAAGCACCCCGCCCACACCCCAGGACCGAAGGCAGCACCATCCAAGCCCCCACCACCATCAACCAGGACAGGCACACAGACATCACCAGAAGGTCGCCCCAGGACCCCAGCCCCAGGAGGCTACCAGCTACCCAGGCCCCCGGAGTCCCCCCCCACCCCCCCACAAAGCACATCAGGAGCAGAGCCCGCAGCCCACCACCCCCACTAAGTAATGGAGCTGAGCAGTGGGAACCAAAGAGAGTCAAATTCCTCCAATTTGTTTTTAGAAGAAGCAGACATTCTCTCTAAACTAACATGATCTACTAATAAATTTCTGTACTGAGTAATACATAGTTTATTTTTTGTCTTCCAGTTCATGAGGATCATCTTCTTAGCGATGCACAAGGCAGTAAGAACTATGTGTGATATATTTAACTCCATAATTAATTCACTGACATCACCTAAGATGCATAGTCTGGGGGAAGTTGGGATATGACAGCTAAACCATGTGGATAGATCTTCACAAATCCTCTGCCAAAATCTCTGAACTGGTACACAAGACCACAGAGCGTGTAGATGATTATCCTCTGAATTGCTTGTACAGTGGGTGCATATGTTTGAGTGTGTAAGGCCCATTTGGAACATCCTTTGTCCAGTGTAGTATGTTCTATGGAGAATCTTATATTGTACAAGTTGTATTTGGGGTCTTTTAGTCATTTTGAAGATATTTAAACATATTTCTGTCCATAAATTTTGATCCAGGTTGACAGAAAGATCACGCTCCCATTTTGTAATTGGGAGGGAAACTGAATCATCAGTTTTTATTAATAATTTATATAATTTTGATAACAATTTTGGGGTACAGAGGTTAAGAAATTCTGTTACCCAAGTAGGCATTTCTAGATTCAATTGATTAAGGTTAAATCTTCCCTGTAGGACGGACTTAACTTGTTGATATTCCAGAAATCTACCGTTGCCAATTCTATATTTTGATATAAGTTCTTGGAACGTGATAAAATTTCCATCTTGGATAATATGTTCTAAGTTATTTATACCCTTATCACGCCATAACGGAAAATTCAGCATTTTCTTTTTCTGACAAATATCTGGATTGTTCCAAATGGGTGTTAGTTTACAGGGGATGAGTGAAGACTTAGTTATTTTTAAAAATTCCCACCAGGCTGTCAGAGAGGTATTTATACTAAGGACTTTATAGCAGTTATGATGTTTAATACTGGAACTAATGAAAGGTAAATCTGAGATTTTTATTTTTCCACAAAACGCCTGTTCTAGATCCAGCCATGGGTTGTCTAATGAGTTGGATTTGATCCACTTTGAAATATACTGCAATCTACTGCTTAAGAAATAGTAATAAAAGTTTGGTAATTCTAGACCTCCACTGTGTTTTGGCTTTTGTAAAGTTTTTAAGCTTATTCTTGACGGTTTGTTTTTCCATAAAAATTTTGAGATGTTTGAATCTAGTGACTTGAACCAAGGAATAGAAGGTTTATTAGGGATCAATGAAAATAGATAATTAATTTTTGGTAAAACCATCATTTTAATGGCAGCAACTCTCCCCATAAGTGATATAGGTAAACTGTTCCAACGTGTGAGATCATCCTCTATTGTTTTTAATAAGGGGATATGATTTAATCGTACCAAGTCTGAGAGCCTGGCGGAAAAATTTATGCCTAAATATCTAATATTTCCTGACTTTAGTGGGGTCCTAGAGGTTCTCTGGAAATTACAATTCAGAGGCAAAACTGTTGATTTACTCCAATTGATAGAGTAATCAGATATAGATGAGAACTTATCTATCAGTGTGATAGTCTTCAAAAGAGAGCCTTGTGAATTCCCAAGGAAAAGTAATACATCATCAGCATAAAGGCTAAGTTTATGGTCCATATTTTCAGTTTGAATCCCTTTAATATTTGCATTTTGACGGATTGCTGCTGCTAGCGGCTCAATGAAAATTACAAAAAGAGAGGGAGAGAGTGGGCAGCCCTGCCTAGTGCCCCTCTGCAGACTGAAACTTTGTGAAATGAGATCATTTGTCCTAACTCGCGCATTCGGAGAGCTGTGTAGTGTTCTGATCCAGTTTATAAAGGATGAACCGAATCCAAATTTTTGCAGAACTGCTAGTAAGAATTTCCAATTTACCCGATCAAATGCTTTCTCTGCATCTAAAGACACGATTGTCGTCTCTAATTTGTTAATAGAACAATAGTCTATTATATTTATCAGTCGACGTGTATTATTGGCTGAGTGCCGACCCTTGATAAAGCCTGTTTGATCTGGATGTACAATAAATGGAGTAATACTTTCTAATCTTTTGGCAAGGGCTTTGCAAATTATTTTAAGATCTACATTAATGAGAGAGATTGGCCTGTAGCTGGATGGGAGTGTGGGGTCTTTGCCTGGTTTAAGAAGCAGGCTAATGTTAGCAGAGTTTAAGGTTGGAGATAAGATGTGGTCATTCTGAATCTGAGTTACCATTCTGAAAAAAATGGGAGCTAGCTCAGACCAAAATTCTTTATAAAACTCGGCTGGAAAACCATCTGGGCCTGGGGCTTTATTATTTGGGAGATGTTGTAGGGCTTCACTAAGTTCAGACAATGAAAGAGGTAAATCCAGAGCTGCAGCCTGGCTGTCATTTAGTTTTGGTAGATTTATATTATTAAGAAATTCTTCAATTTCAGTATCAGATGGGTTAATCTGTGGTGAATATAAGGCTTCATAGAAGTCTCTGAAAGAGTTATTTATTTGTTGTGGGTCATGAGTAATAATACCAGTCGAGTCTTTAATAGAAAAAATAGCTGTTTTTTCTTTATTCAGTTTTAATTGCTTGGCCAGGAATTTTCCAGATTTATTTCCATGCTCAAAGTTTTCCAAACGCAGCCTCTGCAACATAAATTGTGTCCTTTTATCAATTATTTCATTTAGCTCCAGTTTCAGTTTCCTCAGGCTGATAATTGTATGTTCTTGTGGTGAAGCGGCATAAGCAGTTTCTAAAGATTTAATTTTTTGTTCTAATTCTAACACAAGTGCTTTTTCTTTATTTTTCCTATGCGAGCAGTAAGATATTATTTTGCCCCGCATTACTGCCTTTCCTGCTTCCCAAAGAACACATGGTGATATTCCTGGAATATCATTATATTCTAAGTATGCTGACCATTCCTTTTTGAAATAATTAATAAAATCTTCTTCTTTAAGTAATGATGTATTAAATCTCCAGTTCCTGATTGGTGGTGTGACTCTTTTCTGTGTCAGAGACATAGACACCGGTGCATGATCGCTAATAGTGATAGGGTGAATCTGAGTGTCTGTGATATCCATCATTATGGAGCTGCTAACTAAAAAGTAATCTAAGCGGGAATGAGATTTGTGTACTTGTGAGAAATAACTATAATCTCTCAAAGTAGGGTGATGTGAACGCCAAGCATCGCAAAGTCCAAAATCCTTCATGTACTGTTTAAGAATGTCTGCAGACTGCCAGTTCCTCTGACTCGCTGCTGTACTGAGCCTGTCAATATCTGCATTAAGTACCAGGTTGAAGTCTCCTCCTATTACAAGTGTGGTGTCAGAGTGATCTGAGAGTGAAGTGAACAAAGCATGAAAGAAGGAGGGGTCATCAACATTTGGTCCATATATACTAGCAATACATAAATCTGTATTCTGTATAGATAAATTAAGTATTATAAATCTACCTTCAGGGTCTATTGTACTGTTGCTAATGTTAAAGTTTATCTTCTTGTTAATCAATATAGCTACACCTCTTTGTTTGGAGTTATAGCAGGCTGAGTACGTGTGAGGGAACTGTGGAGAGGAAAGAGTGAGCACAGATGTTTTGGACACATGTGTCTCCTGTAGAAAAACAACATCTGCTTTTATATAGGACTCTTATTGTTTGACATACTGTTGGCACATAAGTCTACTGCAGTACTTGTTGATTGCACTGAAGATGCACCTTTCATCTCTGGGATATTTTCTACATATGACTTTTAAAGTGTGTGAAATAAACTCAAAATTAGTGGGACTGTCCTGTGAACAGTACAAATATCAAGTGGTAAAATCCCATCAGTACCACATTTTCAGCATACATTAGGGCTGTGCAGCTAATCAAATTTTGACCTCGATTTTGGCTCCAAACAATCACAAAAACAGTGTAATCAACAAAAAAATGATTATTATTAAAATGTTTATACACCATATACTCTTAGCCCTGATTTACGCTGCAGTGTTGAGTCTTTGCAGGGCCTACGATATAACTTACATAAGTGGCCAACAATGTTGTCGGCACTTATCTTTGTGCAGATGTATTATGTGTTAATTACCGTTAATTATCAAGCAGGAAATCTACACCATAACCTGACGTGCACATCCTGAGAAACGTAACTATGTGTCGGGATGACGCAGCCCACAACGATCGTGACTTGTTTGCTCAGCACCATTGGTTCCTGCCACGAATTTCCGGCTCATTTTACATCGCAGTTTTTTCATTTATCAGCGAAAGAATAACAATCGTCTCAGTATAAGGAATAAGAATCAGAGCATCAATATAAGGACTCACAAACGTCACAAATTCCTGGAGGGAGACTGCGTGACCACATGTAATTCTGCATAACATCTCAGCCACTATTTCTATGTACAGTGCTCTGCAACAGTCTCAAGCTGCCCCTCATTTCTTTATATTTTGCTTCCAAGGGGTCAAATTATCTTGTAAATGTTTTTGAAGTGCTCTTGAGCAATAGCTCTCCAGGCTTTCTCAAGATCTTTCAAAGTTTTTCTTTGGACACTGGCTGCTTATTCACTCATTTTTAGTCCTTGTACCTGACACAAAAACACAAAAAGGCCCCTAACTCAAGGGATAAACTAGTGCTGCGTCTACACATAACAGACAACTTACCAAAGAAGCAATTTTAAATTATATCTTCATCAGCTGTTCATATTTCTTTAGATGAATCTAGGGCTGTGCCATATCATATCATATCCACGATAATACCAGTATAAATCCTTATGCGATACAAAAATGTCATAATGCAATACCATTGCAATACCACAGGGAGCTACTTCAACAACCTCCAACAAAGCAAAGTACTTTGCAAAATATGCACGAAAACTAATCCTGCTAAAGGTGAAAAAACAACAAACTTGTTTCACCACATGAGGTAAAAACATACCATCAAGTGCAACCAGGCTACAGAGGAGGAGATACCAGCATCTGCTGGTGTGCGACCCAGGTGCACAATCTCAACCCTACTGAAAACTTGTGGCAGGTCTGTGCCGAAAAATTACTTTAACTGAACTCCAATTCTGTCGAGAAGAGTGGGCAAATATCAAGCCAGAAGCTAGTTGATAACTACCAAAGTATCTGGTTGAGGAGTAACTGACCTTGTGTGGATTAAAGAAAATCCAAAATCATTTCAAACTTGTGCACCCAGTTCTTACAGTTTAAAGTCATTAAAGATGTTTGCTGAACAATCACTCCAATCAATTTTGCTGTTTCAACATTTCAGATGTCTTTGTGATCATTTCTTTAACAAGGCACTCCAACCTTACTGTACTAAAAAAAGAAAGTAAATAATAGACAAATTATTTGATAATAAAGTAACTCTTAATTGTTGACCTGTTGTAAAGTATACAGTGATTTGTACTGATAACCACTCTGGGATTTTTCTTTGACTTTGTGTGTCACCTTTGAGAATTTACAGTGTAGAAATAGGCAGGCATCATTACATTTAAATGGCTTGTTCTCACTTTTTACTGTGTTCTGTGTCTTGGAATAATTATTGGCCACACAAAGATATTATTACCTGTGCAGCAGGAAGCAGAATTAAAGATCATTAAAGACACAAAGAGAAGGACAGTAAGTCAGTGAGTATTAATGTCTGCAGCTATACTGAGGCTGTAATTTATGTGGTAAAGTTGGGGAGCAGCTATAGATGTCTGACAGCTTTCAACCTGAAATCCTCTGTCTTTGTGTTTCCAGTGTATTAGGAGCACTGAGGGTACACACTCTATCTCTCTCTCACAAACACACACACACACACACACACACACACACACACACGTATACACTGCACACAAAAAATTAAAAGAACACTTTTTAATAATCAGAGTTCAGCCTCAGTCAGTAAACCTCTGTGATACTGATGTGGTCAGTCAGTATCAGAGGGGGAGTGTTCATCAGTTTCAGCTGCTTTGGTGTTCATTAAATTACCAACAGGTGCACTAGAGGGGCAACAATGAGACACCCCCAAACAGGAACAGTTCACAGGTGGAGGACACTCACATTTTCCCCTCCTCATCTTTTCTGGTTTTTCACTAGTTCTGCATTTAACTAGGGTCAGAGTCACTGCTGGTAGCATGAGGCCACACCTGGACCCTACAGAGGCTGCACAGGTAGTCCAACTCCTCCAGGATGGCACATCAATACGTGCCATTGTCAGAAGCTTTGCTGTGTCTCTCAGCACAGTCTCAGAACATGGAGGAGATTCCAGGAGACAGACAGTTACTCTAGGAGAGCTGGACAGGGCCGTAGAAGGTCCTTAACCCATCAGCAGGACCAGGATCTGCTCCTTTGTGCAGGAGGAACAGGATGAGCACTGCAGAGCTACAACATGACCTCCAGCAGCCACTGGTGTGAATGTCTCTGAGCAAACAATCAGAAACAGACTTCATGAGGGCGGCCCGAGGGCCCGACATCCTCTAGTGGGCCCTGTGTTCACTGCCCAGCACCGTGGAGCCTGATTAGCATTTACCATAGAATACCAGAACTGGCAGGTCCACCACTGGAGCCCTGTGAGAGCAGGTTCACCCTGAGCACATGTGACAGACCTGGAAGGGTCTGGAGAAGCCGTGGAGAACGTTATGCTGCCTGTAACATCGTTCAGTATGACCGGTTTGGCGGTGGGTCAGTGATGGTCTGGGAGGCGTATCCATGGAGGGACACACAGACCTCTACAGGCAACAGCACCCTGACTGCCATCAGGTACCAGGATGAAACCCTTGGACCTGTCAGACCCTACACTGCTGCAGTGGGTCCTGGGTTCCTCCTGGAGCACCACAGTGCTCGACCTCATGTGGTGAGAGTATGCAGGCAGTTCCTGGAGGATGAAGGGACTGATACCACTGACTGGCCTCCACGCTGACCTAAATCCAATAGAGCACCTCTGGGACATCCATCATCTCATTAGGAGCCCTAACACTGTCAGATTTTTTTGCTCTGTCAGTTTTGATAATAAAGATCGTTTAAATTGCCCAAATTAATGTAGTCAATAGAAAATGGATTTTTAATTTATGTAGTAAGGCAACAACACAAAAATCTTGTAAGAGGACAAAACAATTTCTCAGTTTTTGAAACATTGTTTCCAATATTGATTTTTTTAAATAATATTTTACTATCTGTCAATTTCTAATTACAAAGATACATAAATGAGTTTTTGGCTCGTTTATTTATAAAGCACCAAATCACAGCAAACACTCACTTCAAGGCACTTATCCAGGTCCCAATTTTGACTTTTGACGAAAGAAAAAAAAAGTATTTTTCTGTGGATTTTTTTTTTCTAATTTTGAACTTGAACATGAATGATGAACAGACTCAGAAACAGACTCTTTACCTTCTCTGGAGCAGCTGGGGGATTGAATCGGCCGGCACACACCAGGAAGGAGTCAGGCTCAGGTTTCCCATTCTTCACATCTGGATCATCGCCCAGAACAATGTGGTCAAACAGCTTAAAGAACTCTTTGTGTTGACTCGTCTTCAGTCTGAACGTCACACCGGCTGAGCTGGTGGCGACTGCGGTGGGGACTTTATGCTTCTGCAGATGGTGCACCAGTTTCTCCACACCTGGTGGTACATATGTTGCAAAATTAGTTTTAATGTAGAACTAATATAAAGGTTTACCAATTTTAAAAGCTAATATTCATAATAAATTTCCAGCACATTCTTTTTTTTCCATCACTGGTGAAAAGAGCGGGACCGCTGAAGGCTTTTCATCAACAGCTTTGAGGACGACAGTATGTAAAGAGTGTGATACAAACTCCAGTCTCCTTTACCTTGGGTATTATTTTCACCTGGCACTGGTTATGTGAAAAGAATACATAACCAGTAAATTGTGCTGATATGTTTTCTAACTAAACATGTCACAAAGGGCTCCATCTGCAAAATGCATTAAAGCTCTTGAGTGACGTGGGCAGTGTGTCCTGCATCCACATCTCCTTTCTATGACACCTCAGTGCCACCAGTTACTGTTTGAATGATTACTCAGATTTACTGAGAAAATCTGAAGCTGTCGAGAAACCTATTCTGGTATCATCCAGCAGATGATTCAGCACTTACTGCCTGGGAATAGATATCCTTTTGAATCGTCCAGGTACACACAAAGCAGAGAGCATGTGAACAGAATTCGTCTTATGTCTCAGGTGGTGGTCACACAGATGCACCTCTTAAAAGTTTATGACAATGTTAATCTGTCCCACATTTCTAAGCATGTTTAAAGAAATTAAAAATACAGATAAAAACAAAGCAACAGTTTCTTCACTGCTGCGCTGTAAAACATGCTGTAAACTGTAAAATGCCCAGGTGTTCACACAAAATCCACCGAGCTGCCGCTCTGAATGCAGATTTCACTAAATTCAGCCCGAGCGGGAATCCTAAGCTCCGCCCATAAAGTCCCCTAAATGAAACTACTTACTGATTCATATATATAATCTTCACAGATTCCCCTGCTGAGGGGTCTGTTCACCAGCACACAGTGCTCCTCGGCCGTCAGTGTTGACCTGCTGTTTGACTTCATAACTGAAATTATGTTTTGTTTACAGATGTGCATCACTAATGTACACCACAGCAACACAAGCCTTTAGTAAGGAGGAGGTCCACTGAGCCTAACAGGGCTGTCTTATCTTTGTTTAGCAGCATTAGCCACACAGGTGAAATGCTTTCTAAAGGAACTGAATGTGATTATGAGCGAGCGCTGCACCTGCTGAACTGCCATTTTTATGTAATGTCACACCGGCTGAGCTGGACACATGATGGATATGCATCTGGCTTCTAATACTGATGTTGACAATAGCTGGTTACAGCTGGACTAACAGTTATGAGGTTACAGCAGCACCTGGATAAGAGGAGCCTTCACACAGATGTAACAGGTGCATGGACCGGCACATGATTCACACATGGACACAGCAGAGCACTCCTACATGGAGAATACAGAGAGCCAAAGCCCACACAGTTCCTCGTGATAGGAAACCTTTGAGTGTGGAAGAAATCATTTGCTTATGTTTGCACACTGTGTATTTCTGCATTCTTCAGTGGAAGGTCATAAATGTGGTAATGCCCATCGAGTCAGATATACCTGGCATGAGTGTGGCAGAGGGAAAGATCCTTTCTTGTATTTGAATGCTTTCAGCTAGAAGTTCGTCGGCTGTCAGGGGAAGCTCCAGCCTATCAGCAATAATCTGGGCAGCATCCAGAGCCTTTTTACCCATCACTAATGTCTTCACGTCCCATGTGTACTGCTTTCCAAAGCGGTCACATATTTCCTGGAAGGCCACTGTGTAAAGTCGCTCAGTGTCTACAATGAGAAAATGAATGGCTTTAACTTCAGTGTTGCTGCACAGGCTGCAGCAACACACAAGCACAAACACACAATCTGACCTCATTTCATGTTTACAAATTACACTGAAGCTTAAACATGAATTAAATGGCAGTCCATTATATTCCTGTTCTAGTCCATTATATTCCTGTTCTAGTCCATTATATTCCTGTTCTAGTCCATTATATGGCCTTTATAGCACTCATCCACTGCAGCAGGCCAGACGCCACTTAAACTTTTCAGATTTTTCTTTGTCGTAGACACGGATAGATAAATAATCGCCGGGCATAATAATGCAAATTACTTCCAGACATTGAATATTAACCTTTAATTCGGCGTCTGTCGACTACTAAACAAATTCTAACTGCAGGTAAAAGTCCGCGCTTAGTGGTCTGAACACAAGTTAACTGACAGTCACCTAAAGGGTTTGCGTTACTTTGGTAAGGTTTATAGCTCAGATGTTTTAAACGTGTATTTATCAAAACGCTGCGGTCTCCCGTGTGGAGCTCAGCTCGGTGCCCCGGCTCTGCTGCTCCGCTCTACCGCAAACTGAGCACACGAGCGGCCGGAAGTCGCTTAGAAAGCAATACCATAAGATGGAAATCTGAAAGTGCGTTTCAGGACCTAATAATAATCCATCCATGTCGAAAATGACATGGCTCACAGGCGTACAGCTGCCGGCAGACACAGACATGTTTCACTTAGTACTGTAGTTCCGCGTGTCGGCAGGAGGACAACCGGAACCTAACACAGAGACTCACGTCACGACACAAAAACCTGATAAACACGTGTTTCCACCAATGCTAGCCAAAGACAGTGGTGACATTATTTTCTAACAAACGGATCAGGTTAAATCTAACAGGGCATCGCGTGTTTTCCTCTAAATGAAAAACCTCAGCCTTTGCAGGAAAGCTTTTTAGGCGACCGACAGCAGTGGCTTATGGGAAATGACGTCCGCACTGATGTTCTACAGCCGAGCAAAGTTCGTGGTGCTTTTCGTGGAACTGTGACTGCAACAACACAACAAAAGTAATAATAACAATAATAATAAATTGTATTAATATGTTTGTATTTTTTTTATTCAATTCAGTTTTATTTATATAGCAAATCACAACAAACAGTCGCCTCAAGGTACTTTATATTGTAAGGTAAAGACCCTACAATAATTACAGAGAAAACCCAATAGTGGATAGGAGAAACTCCCTTTAAACAGGAAGAAACCTCCATCAGAACCAGGCTCAGGGAGGGGGGGGTCATCTGCCGCGACCGGTTGGGCTGAGGGGAGAGAAAGACATGCTGTGGAAGAGAGCCAGAGATTAATATCAATTAATGATTAAATGCAAAGTGGAGTATAAACAAAGTAAATAAGGTGAATGAAAAGAAACAGTGCATTATGTGAACCCCCCAGCAGACTAGGCCTATAGCAGCATAACTAAGGGAGGGTTCAGGGTCACCTGATCCAGCCCTAACTATAAGCTTGATCATAAAGGAAAGTTTTAAGCCTAATCTTAAAAATAGAGAGGGTGTCTGTCTCCTGAATCCAAGCTGGGAGCTGGTTCCACAGAAGAGGGGCCTGAAAGCTGAAGGCTCTGCCTCCCATTCTACTCTTAAGTATCCGAGGAACCACAAGTAAGCCAGCAGTCTGAGAGAGAAGTGCTTTGTTGGGGTGATATGGGACTATGAGGTCTTTGAGATAAGATGGGGCCTGATTATTGAAGACCTTGTAGGTGAGGAGAAGGATTTTAAATTCTATTCTAGATTTAACAGGGAGCCAATGAAGAGAAGCTAATATGGGAGAAATCTGCTCTCTCTTTCTAGTCCCTGTTTAGTTTCCTCTAGAAATGTATTGCTACCTTTGTGGAGGTTCCAAAGTGTTACACAACCAAAGTCCTCTGCAGTTTTAGATCTCACAGGTTTCTTGTTTTGTGTAGGACAGTAAGTCTGAGTATTGTCTCAAGGACTTGAGGTCAGTACGAGACCTCCAAGGTGTGACTATAGCTTGCATTTAAAGGTTGGATAAACTGCAGAGCTGTAACTGTTTATGTCAGTCTCTTCCCAACCATCCCAGGCAGACCAGCTAACAGAAGCTCCTTGAAAACACAGTCACAGCTCAGAAAGAACAAATCAGGAGCTGCTCAGTTTGTAGATTCAAATGGATGGAATTTCACTCCCACTGAGATTTAAAATATATGTATTTCCTCAAAGCCTAGCTTGCACTCACTGACTACAACTGACTTCTAGGTTGTCTGTGCTCTTAGTTTACTTTTGTATTTCCACTTTTTGATACACCATGATTATACACCACTGCACTTCAGAGGAAAATATCATACTTTAGTTGATGTGATTGAAAAGAAAAATGGGATATTGCTACTTTAGGACTAATCTTCTGGGCACAGAGACTTACTGAAACTGTTAGTAATTTCCATACGGCTTTAAAAATCACAATTTAGAGGTTTCGAATCTTCTATAGGCTCCCTGGCAGAAGCCCAAAGTCCATAGCTGACCCATCTAGATACTGTGCAGTCTTTTCAAACGGCCAGAGTGATAAGAGTTGCCTGCCTGACAACCAAACAACCAATCACAACCAATCACAGCAGACAGACCATCCCTCCAACTGTTTAATATAACATCAGTGTACAAAGATGAGCAATGTGACTGCTTCTTCTTCAAGGTTTTCTGAGCAGCTGCCATTCTTTTAAGTTCCTGCCTCATTGTGGTGTGTCAGTGTCCATCCTTGTCCGTACTCCGTGCTGTTGTCCCATGTCTAGGTTATATTTTTGCTCAGAGTCAGGACATGCTCCTTTTCCTGATTCATCCATACATTTTCTTCCGCTTATCCAATTCAGGTGCGTGGCGGGGGGCAGGGGGGGGGGGGGGTACAGGGCGATAGGCAAAGTACACCCTGTACAGGTCGCCAGCCTTTCACAGGGCCAACACAGAGAGAGACACACAACCATTCACACTCACATTCACAGCTACAGGATATTTAGAATCACCAGTTAACCTAACCCACTAACTGCATGTCTTTGGACTGTGGGAAAAAGTTGGAATACCCAGAGAAAAATCCACTCAGACACAGGGAGAAGATGCAAGCTCCACACAGAGAGGCCCCAGCCAGATGATGGATTCAAACCCAGGACCCTCTTGCTGTGAGGCAATGATGCTAACCACTGTGCTGCCCCTTTTTCATGATAATTCTGAATCAGTGGTTTGATAGGCAGACTCTCCACCCTCAGTTACCTCAACCCATGAATGGTTGAGCCACCTCATCCCCAGACTCTGCTTCCTCTCATTCCTCAAAGCATTCCTTTCACCTTCCAACTACATCCTTAGTTGAGATCAGCAGCACTCCATACCCAGTGTAAGGACTTGGTGGGGAAATACCACCCTATCTGGGAATGTGTGTGAATGTATGAATGAATTATGTTGTATAAAGCCCTTTGAGTGCTCAGGCAGAGTAGAAAAGTACTATGTAAGTACCAGTCCATTTAAAAATAGCTGAAAGCACTTTTTATTGTAAGGTAAGACCCTTCAGTATTAGAGAAAGAACTCCAAGAATTATACGATCAACAGCTGTTTTCATAGACGGAGCGGAGCTCTCTGATAGGTAAAGGTGTAAAACCACTAGAGGTCCATTGCAGGGATTACCTGCAAATTTTCAATACCCTCACTGCACAAGATATGCTGCTCTGTAACATGTTGAATAGCAACTGTTTCTATTAAGTAAAGATTCAGCCTTACATCTCAGCGTGTCAAAGAAGGACTGCTGCGAATTACTGACAAAAGGCTGCTCACTGCATTGTTACCAGCCCTGCCACATCTTTCTGAATAATTGGAAGCTCTGCATTAACAGAGTTTGTCTTGTTAGTGTGAAAGAGATGTCAGGGGAATGAGATAACTCTATAACCTGGATGATCTAATGAGCCTATGGATTTCAGGTCTAATTGGGGGGGTGGTGAGAGCGAAATGAGAATCTGGGTCTTGTTGAACATGCTTTGTGCCAAATTGCATAGTTAAGGGAACTGTTCACACTGACCAAGGGCTTGGAACACTGCAAGAACTATGTGTCTGTGTCAAGGAGCACTAAAGAAAAGAACAATTTCCTGATGAAACTTTTTTTAATGTAAATATAACAACGCTGGCAAAACAAAGTTGAGTATTTTTATTTTGTTCCAGCAAGATCTTGAGTGCAGAGGAAACAGCACAGGAAAAGAGGATAAGCCTGATGATGCTTCCAATCCCCAAAATCAATGCAACAAAAAAAAAAAAAAGAAAAAGAAAGAGATGACAGTGTGAGAGAAGTAGCGGAAGATTGCTATGAAGCTAGCCCGGAGCGACACTTTGCTGTCTGACTGAAACACTGAGTCTGTAGATATAAATAGTGGAGTGGTAAAATCACAGCCAGAAACACAGTGACTTAGCTTTCACATCTCCCTCTGGAGTGAGTCTGCTGCAGAGACGCTGCTACAATTAGACTGGGAGATGCTTGTATTCAATGTTTTATAATTAAAGAGATCAGCACTGTATTGGTTTTTAATTATGATTTAGACATTAAGAGTCAGGATTGCCCATCTTCTGTTTGATGGACGATAAACTGTTTACTTGATTAAATCACAACTCATCATGATCATCTAACCTCTACAATCCTAAAGCACCCTTATTTTTCCTCATACTATCATATATATTAGACATTCTGTGCATAGGCATAACACAATCACAGGGCAACGCGGCCCCCGAAAACTTGTTTCATATACAACTAAACTACATTCTCATAGTTCTCATTATAGTTTGATGGGAAAGGGTTTTTCTGTCCAAGGGAACACCTCACGGTTTCTTTTTAAGACAGAAGTCCACGTATGAGGAGACGGGGGGGTAACAGAGGCAAATCTGATACTTTGTTTTGCATTTTCTTTAGGTTTTTTTGACTTGCTGTTTGGTTTTCACTCACTTTTTGGTTATGCTTTAACATCCACATTACTCAGGTTTAGAAAAAGATTATATAGTATAGGTTAAAATAGACACTTTATGTTCTGGGCAGGGCACCTCGTTCCCTGAGAAGGCATTACAATTAGAGAGCAGGGAAATAAATGTCAGCGTTATGTTGGTTACAGCGCTGTGACAGACAGCCTGTCCAGGCTGTTTCTCACCTTTCACCCTTGGGACCTGAAATGAATAACTAGCCTAGAGATTGGTTGGTGACCACCTGGCAACCACTGGTTACTAGGGAAAAATGAGCATTCCCTGACTGGCTGCTGAGTGGTTGCTGTAGGTTTTTAGCTGTTGCTAGGTGAAACTGGTCACATAAAAACTGAAGAGTGTGATGACTTTGCCTTCAAAGTAAAAGTTGAACCTTTTGAAACAAGTTGGTTCCACTTCTGCGCAGTGGATTAGTGGGTAGTTAGTGCTTCCATGCAAACTGTGGGTGACAGTGGCAATGTGATTCTTGATGCACCACCCTCTTTTCAACCAGTTTCACCAGCAGCAGCCAGCAACCTCCAGCAACCACTTACCAAGGATCGCTGACCAGTTTCTAGGCCTGTGTGATAGTTTTATGATCAATGTAACTGTAATCAATCCCAGTTACTAAGGAAAGATCTCATTAAACTGAAAATTGCAACAAACTGGATAGGTGGACCAGTGTGGCTTGTCCAGACCTATGCCTTCTGGACGCCTCCTAGGTAAGGTGTTTGGCGCATGTCTTTCCTGGAGGAGGCCCCAGGGCAGACCCAGGCCATGCTGGAGAGATTATACTGCTCGGCTGGCTTGGGAAAGTCTGAGTATCAGTTGAAGTTGAAGATGATGGCTGGGGACAGGGAGATCTGGGCATCTCTGCTCAGATTGCTGCCCCCATGACCCGGGCCAGTCATCTTCTAAACAGCAGAAGATGGCTGGATGGATAGACAAGCATGTCCTTGGTCATAATACTGACCTGATGAGTTTTCTTCAGGCTTGGTAGCTGTCGGCTCTTTCGTGGAAGAGTTTGGTTTTTGGGTCAAAACCCAGCTTGGAGCACCAGAGATGATCCACAGCATGAAGACTGGTCCTGTTTGATGCAGCAGCAGATGTTTGCTCTCTGCTGAAATATGATGTCAAATCACAAGTGGTTAAAACAAGAACTCCAGGATCCAAAGCAGGAATACTGGGAGAAATGCAGAACTTTGCAGGGGGATGTTCTTGAAGAGGATCACGGCTAAATGCAAATCAGAGTTTTTTGTCATGCTTTTAATGGACAGACCTCTTTTTGTAACTTGTACCTTTTATCATAGGGAAACCAACCTCAAATTTTTCAAAATCTTTTTGTTTTATCACAGCATTTAGAATGCTTACTCTGTATGGCATGGACCACACACACTGGAAAATTGCATTAAATTACATTGCAAAGTGCTGTCCTCATGCTGGCAGGGAAAAAAGGGCCTGAAGTCTTATTTTTTTCTCTCGCGCTCATGTTTCAGTGACTATGGAAATGGAAGCATATTTGTGTGGCTTGTAGAGAAATGTCCTTGCATTCTCATAGCACCCTCCACGAGACACCCTGAGGGACAGCGTCAGTTTCTTCTTCACATAACACACGTGGACTGGATCGACAAACTGCTAGGGTTCTTTCAGCATCTTTACAAAAGAAAAGAACTAGTACTGTGAGCGCCTCACTGCATTCAATAAACGCAGAGAAAGTGCTGGAATTTCTGACTGTATTCCCTGAGACATGAATGTGTTGATGAGACACACCCCAGGTTTGATCACATCATACTGAAACACACACGAGGTGGCTGCGGCTCAGGCAGTAGAGCCGGCGATCTACTAATTGGAAGGTTGGTGGTTTGATGCCTGGCTACTCTAGTCTGTATGCCAAAGTGTCCTTGGGCTGAACCTCGAGTTGCTTCTCGCATTCATCGGAGTGTGAATGTGTGTGCGAATGTTAGGCTGTTTGTATAAAGCACTGAGTGCTCGAGTAGAGTAGAAAAGCGCTAAATAATAAATCTCTTCTCTGCACATGTCCAAACCATCTCAGGCTTCTAACTTTGTCTCTAAACAGCCTGCGCGGTCCCTCTGTACTCATTTCTAATCCTGTCCATCCTGGTCACTCCCAGCAAAAATCTTCAACTGTGCCGCCTCCAGCTCCGCCTCCTGTCTCTGTCAGTGCCACTTTCCAAACTATATATCATAGCAGATCCCGGTATTGTCTCATAAACCTTTCCTTTCACTCTTACTGCTCTTCTTCTGTCACACATCACCCTGATACTCATCTCCACCCACTCCACCCTGTCTGCACTCTCTTCTTTACCTCTCTTATTAGCTGTGGGTTGCTTTGGATGGTTGAACCCAGGTATTTAAAAGTTTCTGCCTTCATGCAGCTTCACTCTTACACCTGTCTCCCTTTCATTCACACACACAGGCATTCAATCTTGCTTCTACAGACTTTCATTCCTCTTCCCTTTAGACCACACCGCCACCCCTCCGCAAACATCATTGGCTCCTGCCTGACCTCATCTGTCAGCCTGTCCATCACCATTGTGAACAAGAAGGGGTTCAGAGCTGATCCCTGATATTATCCCACCCCATTCTTGAACCCACCTGTCACTCCTACTGCACACTGTCCTCATACATGTCCTGCAGTACGCTCACATATTTCTCTGCTACAGCGTACATCTAAGAGTGGAATTTTTTCCAAATCAAGGGTGAAGACTTTGCTAACTTTTGTAAATTTAACTAATGACAAAATGTGAGTGTTCAGTTCACCCGATGACGCACCCACAATGCAAAGCTCACCAGGAGACTAACCAGAACCCAAAACTGACAGGAAACACCCAAAGAGGAAAACAGGCATTGAGACTTAGAGCAAAGACAGGAATATTTATTCCCACTGAGATAATCAGTGAAGTGGGAACAGGAGGGCAACAAGACACATCTGTAGACAATCAAGAGAACAAGACAAATGGAGATAAATGCAAGACCCAGGAGACAAATAACAACCAAACTAGAAGAGGAAACCCGAAACAATGACTAACCAGGGAAACGCACACACACAAATACACTTGGCATGGGAGCAAAGAGACAATACGATGAGACAAGAAACACACAGATAATACCCAAACTAACAGCCAAACACAGAACATTATAATAATCAACAATTTAAAAGTCCCCAAACTCAAAACCCCATGTCCAAGACTCAGGACCTCAGGGCCAGGCTTTAATCTTAAAGCCTTTTTATGGTGTCATTCTTTATAATGATGGCTGTTTTGAATGCGATAAATGGTACCCTGAGCAGATGCTATTTATGTCCATGAGGCACAATTATTATCATCTGGATTTGTTGCTGTTATTAATATGATAATAGAGATGGACTGAAAAACACAGTGGTTTATGTCATGATGAAAAAATAGTCCATGAAGGCAAATCACAGCCATGATTGCCAACACAAACACTCAGCTGAACCAGGGTCAGCGTCAGCTTTCATAGTGGGCTGTGCTTCATTAAACTCACAGCACTGTTACTACACTGTGTTTGCAATACTGACTGGACTACAGTCGATGGTCAAGATCATTTATTTCTAATGTCCAGGTCATTCATACAAAATATATCAACTTGCTTTCTTGGCATTTTTTTCTCTGTTGGACAGCCAAGTGAATGCTGACAGGAGAAATGGAGTGAGGGTAATGTGACATGCAGCACAGGCACCTAATTGGTTGGAACCAAACTGGAGCACGTTGCTGTAACCGTTCAGCTGAGCATTCATACTGAGGTGCTCCGAGTTCTATTATTTTTATCACAACCTCTGCACCCAGCAGGGGGCCCACCCTTTGAACATCTTATTTAAATTTAGGATAGTGGGAAAATTATTAAATAAATTAAACACTGCTATTAATATTAGACATTTTGCAACAACCAAAATGAACCATTTTAATGAATAAAAGGAGGCAATAGCACACAAATAAACTAGAAAGGCAGTGAGAGAGTGCAGTCCTCCACCAAAGCCAATGCTCCATCTCACAGTTTTAAGGTAAGTAATCTTTTTCCCACCAGTTTTCTGAAAGCTGTAAGTCAGAGCAGCTCAGTCCAGTCTGCGCTGATTTCATAACTTTGCTTCTTTTGTTTGTTTTTCATTTTGTTGTTTTTAGTTTTGCATGTTTGTTTGGGGTTGCTGCAGCTCCAGAGGCAGAGCAGGTCATCTTCTTATTGGAAGTTTGGTGATTCAATTCCTGGCTGCTGCAGTCTGTATGCCAAAGTACCCTTGGGCCAGATACTGAACCCTAAGATGTTCATTGGAGCATGAATGTTAGATAGAAAGTGCTTGTATGAATGGGTGTGAATGAGGCATGTTGTATAAAGTGCTTGTGTAGAAAAGCATTATATTAGAACCAGTTTGTGTCCCATTTTGTTTTAATGAAGTGGGTTTGCCTTCAGGTGAAAGGTGTTACCTGTGACAGGTAAGCAGCTGAGCATGAGTGCTGGACATTCATCCAGCAGTGGAACAGTAATGACTCCGATCATCAAAGGTTTTAATGTGAAACCAGCACAATCTGGTGTGAACATGATTTACCTGTAGTAGATGGCAAACTGCTGTCCCCTATTGTAACCCTTTATTTATTTATTTCCCAGGATGCATTGCTACATACATTTAAGATGATGTTACTGCCTGTTTGAAGCACTGCTTGTGCAAACATTCAGGAACCTGAATAAGATGTGCACATGCATCACTTTTCTACTTTCTTTTGCTGGACTCTAACAGGCATGTTTAATATAATTGTTTTGTTTTGCTTATTTATTTTCTTATTTTTTATGTGAATGAAAGCTTATGCGGGTTTCTGAAATCCTGACGTGATGATTACAGTAACACAAACCAGATTAACTGGGATTCCATCGTCCATGTGGACATCTCAACTAGTAGAATGAGGTTTGGTATGGATAATGTTTGGACACAGTTCCAAAGCTGCTCTTTCAGGAGGATCAGTCTTTGACTAAAAACCTTTATTGGTGAGAAATGATTAATTATAGCTGTTCATGAAGTTTATTGTCATTCCCAGTTAGAAAGCAATGGATTGATCAGCCAGCAGATTTGCTTGGTAAATTAATCCAATTTGATTTGGTGGACAGAAATCAATAAGTGCATTCTGTGTTATTACAGCTCTAGCAGTGAGCCAGCTGATAAATCTGATCATCTTACAGTGTGACAGCCAAGGAGGATCATCCTTTAAAGCAGACAGTATCACATCCACAGATGATACAGTCATTTGGAATTCTCCTCCAGTTTATTCTGTGATTACTAACCATGACACTTCCACACGAGGGATGGGCCCTAAAGCAATCAACACACACACTTGCACTCACGCTGCTATTTACATTGTGATGATAAGCTCGTTAACTCTCTGCGGCTGATCGGTATCGCCCTCAGCTGCAATTCCCCAGCCAACCATTTGTCCTGGGTGAGATATCAGCAATCACCATTTTAAATGAGGAAAGGTGATATGAAATGCTAATTCAGCAACTACGATCAATACTGTTCACCCAGGGGAATAAAGTAAAGCAGAGTACCTGCTACAAACTGCTGTCCTTGAGCACTCAGTGAAAGACATGACATTTCTCTGCAAAACACAGAGATACGAGCTTCACTGCCACGTTTATCTCAAAGACCCATGTTGCACTGTTCCTTGCTTTCTGTCACATACTCTATATTATGTTATAATTAGACCTGTGCCATCCATTATTTCAGTATCATAATTGCAATGTGCTCATGCATCACAGTACAGGAAGTGCAGTAATAAGGTAAGCGTGTCATGTAATAACTTTCTGCTGTGTGATTCAAAAGGAAAAGAGCAGAGTTCTTAACCTGCCAGAGAATCTCTGTGATACAGCATCAAGAAGGTTCTATGATACAGTTCTATGATACAGTTCTATGATGCAGTTCTATGATGCAGTTCTATGATACAGTTCTATGATATAGTTCTTTCTATGATGCAGTTCTATGATACAGTTCTTTCTATGATGCAGTTCTATGATGCAGTTCTATGATACAGTTCTAAGATACAGTTCTATGATGCAGTTCTATGATACAGTTCTATGATATAGTTCTTTCTATGATACAGTTCTATGATACGGTTCTATGATGCAGTTCTATGATACAGTTCTTTCTATGATACAGTTTGACGATACAGTTCTATGATGCAGTTCTATGATATAGTTCTTTCTATGATACAGTTCTGTGATACAGTTCTTTTTATGATACATTTCTATGATGCAGTTCTATGATGCTGTTCTATGATGCAGTTCTATGATACAGTTCTATGATGCAGTTTTATGATACGGTTCTATGATGCAGTTCTATGATACAGTTCTATGATACAGTTCTATGATGCAGTTCTATGATACAGTTCTTTCTATGATACAGATTGATGATACAGTTCTATGATGCAGTTCTATGATATAGTTCTTTCTATGATACAGTTCTGTGATACAGTTCTTTTTATGATACATTTCTATGATGCAGTTCTATGATGCTGTTCTATGATCCAGTTCTATGATACAGTTCTATGATGCTGTTCTATGATACAGTTCTTTCTATGATACAGTTCTATGATGCAGTTCTATGATGCAGTTCTATGATATAGTTCTTTCTATGATACAGTTCTATGATGCAGTTCTAAGATACAGTTCTATGATACAGTTCTATGATACAGTTCTATGATACAGTTCTATGATGCAGTTCTATGATACAGTTCTATGATACGTGCTGTCAGCATCATCCTCAGACCTCATCAAGTTTATGGTATTGAAGACTGACATCTGATTACACACTAATAACAATAACAGAAGGTAAAAATTTTCTACTTTTGTCTTGTCTTTGGGTTTAAACTCTTTTTCTACTTCTGTACATGTAAACAAATTAAAAATATATATCTTCGATCCCAAAGCTTTGCTTTTGTAGTTCCATCAGTGATTTGACAAATTTGTCATTTTCCCATTTAATGCCGGTTACTAGTTTTCATTTAGGTTTGAACCTTTTTTCAAGTTGTTTTCTCTCTAAAAGTTACATAAATATGTTCAATTAAAAGAAAAAATAATAATAAATCCTAAGCATATCCCCTCAGGCAAATCAAGAAAAACTGTTCGTTTTTAATTTTAAAAATTAGGTTCAGAAATAAATCTTTGTGTCCTTTGAATTTATGTTTGCTGTTTTGTGTCCAGAAATCATCAAAAAGTATGAAATTTAGCTATTTGGGGGCATAAAAAAATTCTAAAATCCACAAAGTTTGACAGGAATGATGGCCATTTTTACTGTAAAAGGAATTAGAAAATAACACTGGCTTATCAAAGACAAACATTGTGTAATTGGCCAACCACAATGTTTATCCACGTGTGAAACAATGTAAAAGTAACAATGGTCCCATAACATCAGAAGATGAGGGCAGCTGCTGTTCTGTATGGTTGGCTTCTACACTTTAGTTACTTTGTTGCTGTTTACACAGGCAAAAAGAAACTAGAAGCTGCTCTGCCTTCCTTCAGTGGCAGCGCCGGCTGCAGCAGCAGCATGATCTGTATGATGCCCACATTTTACACCTCCTCCTCCTTCTTCCTTATTCCCCTGAAGGAACCTTCTTCAAAGACAGACGGCTTCATTCAGAACTTTTCTGAGACTCCTTTTGAAGCAGTTTGATGGAAGGCTGAAGTGAGGTGTTGTTTTTGTTCTAATCAGGCTAGAATTGGGAACTGAGGATAATTGAATAAGAAAACACAAAACAATGGAAAAATCTGGGAATATGTGCAGCATAAAAAATGATATGCCAATTCTCATGAGGATGAGAATGATGATGATGATGATAATGATGGTCATCATTATAAATATAATGTTAAGTAGCCTCTCACCCCCCACACCACACCTTTTCCAGTGATAAACTGCTCAGTGGGAGGGTGTAAGCACTTGAGACAGAAGTGTTTATGAAGTGGCATCCCCTCACTGATGATAACGGTAATTATGGCGCTCATTTAGAGGCATTTCCATTTTCAGTAACAAGGTTGATTACAGGAAGAGGGGGTTCATGTGAAGGAGTTCAGTATTTTGCGTTTGGAAAGTGAGTTTACAGAAATGGACAGATTTAAATTCACAAGTTAGGAAAAACTTTTACTTATGTATTTTTTTCCAATTTGTTCTTCAGTTAAAGGCCTAAAATTGTTGGACTTTCTAGTTTTGCTCACTGAAATATTCTGAGATCTCAGCGTTGTTTAATGTGTTAGGGCCAAAGCCATTGGGCAGATCAGAGGTCTCAAACGCAGACCAGGTTCAGAGCAGAGTTTAATATATTTATTGAAAACACCAGAACAAAATAACTTCAGTGGTTTCACGGTAACAGTCAGGGTCATTTGCTGAAGGGAAACTCACTGAAAAATAGGAGAAGGAGGTCAGTGTATTTGAAAGGCCGGCAGAGGAGGATAGGATGAGAGAGGGAGAGAATATTTTCAGCTTCCTGGAATGAGTGAGGAGTCCAATGTGGGGGAAGAGTGTGTTGATTTGCGTGGAACAGAAAGGGGTAACCAGGAGGGCAGGCAGGTGAGGTCCAATGAATAGTGGTACTGAGGGTTCAGTCCAACTGTTGTATTGTCTGTGGAAAAATGTTTCTTGAGCCGATTTACCAAACAAAGTGAGCTGACTGTGGTGAAGAATGAGTGCCCACGCTTCTCCTTAAATACAGCTGGTGAAGGTCTGATGGAGAACAGGTGCTGCAGCTGAGTCCGAATCGGGAGTTTCCACCAGAGTCTCCACTCAACCCAATTCAGTGGAGGAAAATAGAAACCAGGAAACCAGCAGGGATCATAGCATAATGTTTATATACAGCTAAAAAAAACCTGAAAGAAACACTATGAAAGCACATCAGATCTCAATGGGGAAAAATGCTGGATATCTACACTGATATGGACTGTGTGATATGTGTGAGGAATGAAAGGATGCCACATCGTTTGATGGAAATGATGAACCTACAGAGACTGAATTCAAAGACACCTCAAAAATCAGAGTGAAACAATGTTGCAGCAGCTGGAACGTTTAGCTCAGGTTTCACTGCAGCAACTCTAAATAGTCCTCAGGAGTTTGTATGACCCCCACATGTTTGTATCCCTGCCTGATAACATGAGGTGATGAGATGATGGGTGGTGTCCTGGAGGATGTCCTCCCAGATCTGGACCAGAGCATCATTGAGCTCCTGGGCAGTCTGAAGTGAAACCTGGCAGCATCAGATGGGGGCCAGTCAGTGGTATCACCTTCCAGGATGGTGGACCTGCCAGTTCTGGTATTCTATGTTAAATGCTAATCAGGCTCCACGGTGCCGGCAGTGAGCACAGGGCCCATTAGAGGACATCTGGCCCTCAGGCCACCCTCATGAAGTCTGTTTCTGATTGTTTGCTCAGAGACATTCACGACAGTGGCTGCTGGAGGTCATGTTGTAGCTCTGCAGTGCTCATCCTGTTCCTCCTGCACAAAGGAGCAGATCCTGGTCCTGCTGATGGGTTAAGGACCTTCTACAGCCCTGTCCAGCTCTCCTAGAGTAACTGCCTGTCTCCTGGAATCTCCTCCATGCTCTGAGACTGTGCTGGGAGACACAGCAAACCTTCTGACAATGGCACGTATTGATGGGCCATCCTGGAGGAGTTGGACTACCTGTTCCTAGACCTGTTATTAGCTCCAAGTGACTTTAGATTTTAATTCCACTCAGTGTTCCTTAAGCTAATGTCAGGTCTCTTCTGTCTGTGTTTTATTGTTTAACTTTTGCACTTCCTGCTTCATTTGAGAGTTAATGTTCTTTATACTTTACCTTTAGTTTAGGGGTGGCTGCATCTCAGAAGGTAGAGCAGGTCATCTACTAAACAGAAGGTTGGTGGTTTGATTCCTGGCTGCTCCAGTCTACATGTCAAAGATCCTTGGGCAAGATACTGAACCCCAAGTTGCTCTCTGATGCAACCATCAGAATATGAATGTTAGATAGAAAGCACTTTGAAATAGAAAACAGTGCTTGTGTGAGTGGGTAAATGTAAACATATTGTACAAAGTGCTTTGAGTGTTCAGTTAGAGCAGAAAAAAATAGTCCAGTCACCATTTTGCTTCCTGTGTCTTGTCTTCTGTGATTTAGTTCTCGTGTGTCTCGTTCCCTCCAGCTGTCTCCACTTCCCACATTGCCCTTTTGTGCATGTATATATAATTGTTGTCTCCCCTTGTCCTTTGTGTCTGTTCACCTTCCTCCACTATTTCCTGGTGTGTTTTTAAGTTTTAGGTTTTAGTAAGTTTATAGTTTTCAGAATCCTTTTGTACTTTGTTTTTCTTCTGTATGAACCTGCCATCAGCCCTCAATCAGGCTTTCAGTTTACCTAAGTCTGCTTCCATGTCTGCATTTGAGTCCTCAAAATCCAGCCTTTTACATTTCAGCATGCTGTCACACAGTTTGTCCTAGAAATATTTCTTTGAATTGACTAGAAATCTTTATTAAGGCCTCAGTTAAAAAAAAAGAAAACACCTCTGATGAAAGTTTTTAAACTCATCAAAATGACTTTATGGTGATTTTGACTTAAAAGTGAAACAAGCACACACCACGGTGGTTGAGCATCTTGCAAAACTTCATTAATCATTAGTAGTATACGACCCATCAAGCACCAGATGTTAATGGAGAGTGTCTTCTCGGTTTTAAGACATGCAACGCAAAATGAAGGAATGTAATTTACATTATACATGCATGGCATAGATGTAATATTTTAGTGTGCATTCCTGCTTATTTATCCATGCTATGAAGATACAAATAGGCTTTCCTATGCAATAATGCTTGGCCTTGAAAAGGGCTATATCTATCATCAAATGCTGTGCACTCTAAATTGGCATCCAACCTGCTTTATCACAATGCATGGACTTCAGGTGTGCACATTACAGTTTTTTTTTTTTTTGTGGGATATATATAAACCAAATAAATAACTGAATTGGTCTATATTTGCCTTATTAGTCCCATGGACTTGGCTGGAATTTTGCTGCAATGGCCAAAGTGGTCTCTCCATAGAAAGAAAGGTCTAGGTCCATGTCAGCTGGTCTCCAGGAGTCACTCTCTGTGGGATTTTCTCTAATCCACAGTGTCAAAAGTGTATATATATATATATATATATATATATATATATATATATATATATATATATACAGGGTCAAATACCTATATCCACTCATATTTATTTAGTGGTGCTGAAGGTTCTATGAAATTACACCTGTATAATTGTATTCCTTTACTTTTCAAGAACAACAGAAATGGAGCACTCCATTTAACTTTTATTGATCGTTTGGGTATAAACTGAGAGAGAGAATCTGTTTTTTTTCTGATTTGTTTAACAGCATTTGGCATCAAGAAAGGATTTTCTTTTTTACATTTCTGAGTAAAAGTGAGTTTATCACACTCACCGTCTCCATGCTTCCATGATGACAGCAGCTTCATACTTAAAGTGAAGAAACAATCCTTAACAGTCTAATTTCAACCATGATCAATGACAATGAAGGTGCAGAAAAACAAAAATGAATGCCACAAATTCCCCCAAGATTTCACAAATGTAATGTTAGGGGAGCTCATGGTTTACTGCAAGAAGCTCCCGTTTAGTTTGCGTCATCAGCTCATCAGCCTTGTGACCTTTGCCATACTCTCTCTGTTATAACCTTTATAGAGACAGTAATCTTCTGTTGTGCGACAAGTCACAAAGTCTCACTGTACCTGCAACAAATGATCATAACATATAAGAATCCGAGGATTTGGTTTTTCCCTGGTGCTAGAGATGCCTTGGAAAGTAGACAATCTGAGACAGTAAAGCCAGAGGGGAAAGCACCAAGGCTGGTGCTATTGGTCAGACATCTCTAAAAGAGAGTGTACCAGAAATGTGTAGAAATAATATAATTATGTAAACTTCAATCAGAGTGTACAGGAGTTGTATACAAGTATTTATTACAATCCCCACATTTTCTAACTCATGCAAAGAGATACGGTGTAGTTTCCTTTTGACAATTAGTTTTTGCAGTGGAATGCTTCTATTTCATCCTTTCATTTTGGAGCTTTAATTGAAACATTGATTCATTTCTGCCTTGAGAATACTAAGTATGCTGCAAAATATCCTGTGAGACCTAGAGACACTAAACTGCACAAACATCTCTTTCTGTGTGTTTCTGCAGTAGATTCTCATAAGACTGCAAATGATCTACCTCTATTAGATTAGCTTTTTTATTCTTAAACCTTTTGAGTACCAGCAGCATATCTTCCTCACTTGCTCCTACTTGCACGAGACTAAGAATTACACTTGGTGCATCTTTTAAATCATCTCCTAAGTTGAACTGAATTATATTGTGATTCTGTCTGGTTACCAGCAAATGTAACCCTAGGAGACCCAGTTTCTAGCAGCCTGAAGTTTGGATGGAGATCCATTTAGAGACATACAATATGCACAAAGACTTGGTGTGTTTACTGAGGATTCTTTGAAGCTAAGCCTTGACAAGTTTTGGTTCACTTCATCCTTCTACAACGTGACTTGTGTCTCTTTTCTGTTGATGCACTTCTTTTAAGTTGCAATATTGATGCTTTGAATTCTGCCTTCAGATCATTCACATAAAAACACATTGTAGATACAGTAAAAGTATATTCTAACTTTGGACGCACCCATTCTTACCAGTACTGTGTGTGTTTACACAGAGTGTATATATATATATATATATATATATATATATATATATATATATATATATATATCCTCCATACTCAGGTCCTCTTCCAGAGGCCTGGGAGGTTGAGGGTCCTGCGCAGTATCTTAGCTGTTCCCAGGTCTTTTCTGGACAGAGATCTCAATCTCAGATGTTGTTCCAGGAATCTGCTGGAGCCACTCTCCCAGTTTGGGGGTCACTGCCCCGAGTGTTCTGATTACCACGAGGACCACTGTTACCTTCATCTTCCACATCCTTTCCAGCTCCTCTCTGAGCCCTTGGTATTTATCTAGGTTCTGCAGTGTCTGACATTCCTATGTGAAACTGCATGTATGTTGTCTCCTAACATATAGGAAAATTCCAGCAAGGGGCCTCTCAGTTTGGGAGCTCATCTGCCCTGTTTATCTGGACCAAATGAGGAAAGGTGTAAAACTGAGGATTCTTTGAGCTCCTCAAGGAAGCTGGTTGAAACCGCTCTATGTGTGGTAACATGTGTACCAGATGTTAAAGCCTCTATAGGGCTGTAGGTCTCGAGCGTCTGTATTTTGACATTGTCTTTTGGTAATAAACCTTATGTTATTTTATAAAGACTGTGTTGACCAAGAATTCCTTCAAACACAACATCATGACATCAGTATCTAGAGAAAACAGTTCTCATGTTATTTCTTCTTGATCTTGCCCTCACTTGGTACTGCAACATCTATCACCACGACCTTCTTCCTTTGTTTGTCCACCACTACGATGTCCGGTTGGTTAGCCATGGACTATTGCAATTCATTATTATCAGGCTGTCCTAAAAGCTCCCTGAAAAGCCTTCAGCTGATCCAAAATGCTACAGCTAGAGTACTGACAGGGACTAGAAAGAGAGAGCATATTAGTCCAGCTCATCCGGGAGGTGAGCTGGAGGAGATATAATCTCTCCAGCATGTCCTGGGTCTATCCCAGGACCTCCTCCCAGTAGTACATGCCCAGAACACCTCACCCAAGAGGTTTCCAGGAGGCATCCTAGTCAGATGCCCGAAACAGCTCAACTGGCTCCTTTCAATGTGGAGGAGCAGCAGTTCTACTTTGATCCCCTTCCGCATGGCTGCACTCCTCACCCTATCTCTAAGGGAGAGGCCAGCCACCCTTCAGAGGAAGCTCATTTCTGCCACTTGGCTACACCTAGAATTTCAGTCCATAAAAATTATGAACAGAATCGGTGACAAAGGGCAGCCCTGACGAAGTCCAACACCCACAGGAAACGAGTCCGACTTATTACAGGCAATACGGACCAAGCTCTCACTGCAGTCGTACAGGGACTGAATGGCCCACAACAATAGGCCAGACACCCCATACTCCTGCAGCAACTCCCACGGGATACCATGAGGGACGCGGTTGAATGCCTTCTCCAAGTCCCAAAACACATGTAGACTGGATGGGCAAACTCCCACGCACACTTGAATATCCTCGAGAGGAAGAAGAGCTGGTCCAGCGTTCCATGACCAGGACGAAAGCTATATTGTTCCTCTTGAATCCAAGGTTCGACTAAATTCAGAATTCAATTTAAAATCCTTCTCCTCACATACAAGGTCTTGAATAATCAGGCCCCATCTTATCTCAAAGACCTCATAGTACCATATCACCCCAACAGAGCACTTCTCTCTCAGACTGCTGGCTTACTTGTGGTTCCTAGGATACTTAAGAGTAGAATGGGAGGCAGAGCCTTCAGCTTTCAGGCGCCTCTTCTGTGGAACCAGCTCCCAGCTTGGATTCAGGAGACAGACACCCTCTATATTTTTAAGATTAGGCTAAAATGAATATAATTATATAATAATTTTATTATCAGTATTTGTTTTTCTACAGCCAGCTCTCCACCCACAGAAAGTGTCTTTCAAACACCTTTGCAGGGACCCCACCAGGCTATGAGCCAACTCTCTAGATAGATATTTTCTGAGTTTTACAGAGGGACATTTTGGTGTTCTGTAATAAACTAAGAATAGTGAATGTGTCTTTGTTGACAATGTGTAGCTTTCAAGTGTTAAATATGCAGAATATATGAAAAAATCTAAATGTCTTTATTTAATTTCTGCAGAAATAAACACGTACATGGAGTGATAAATAAGACTTGCAATGCTGTTGTGTTTGTGTGTCACCAACAGAAAGGGTCAGAGCTGCCTTGCATTAACAGTCTGCTTCAGCTCAGGAACATCGTCCTGCTTGATATGGCTCTTGATTTATGCAGCTGTCACGGCTGACGTGCAGTGACCTCTAAGCAGCCCAATAAAATATTCATATCTGTGTGGGACACAACACAGTCCTTCACATTCTCCCTGCTTTTTACAGGAAACATTGACATTCCCCACGGCTTCACAGTAAACATGAATGGCATCCTATAAATTGCTGCAGACTAGCGTGATTGGAAATCACTACAGTCTCAAGGTTTGAACAATATATAAACATTTGTGTAAAATGAATATGATGGAAAGTTAGTCACACCCAATTAGGCACACATTATTTCTATCAGGGTCTTAAAGCAATGCTAGGCATTTTGTTTACAGCAAGACAATCAGTAAAACTTCTTCACAGTCAAGAAGCTCTACAACCTGTTCTCGAGTGTGGAGAGATGGTTATAAAATGGAATTATGATCAGGCTTGGTGACTTAAGCAGAACTTGGTTATTGCTACAACCTTAATTTGACTTGGAAAGGATCTTATCTCCAAGCACTGTCTAGACTTGATGTAATGATTTTCCTGGTAGGTATAGGTGCCGAGTTTGAGGCGTGGTCAGCTGGGTGGTGCATCAGTGGCTTTCGCTGTATTAGGAAAATATCATAGTAAGAGGTCTTTAAGATAATGATGGGGCCTAATCAATCAGGACTTTATATGTGAGACGAAGGATTTTAAGATCAATTCTGGATTTAACAGCAAAGACAAGCTAATATGGCAGAAATATGATCTCTTCTTCTTGTCCCTGTTAATGCCTTCACTGTGGCATTTTGGATCAACAGGAGGCTTTTCAGTAAGCTTTTAGAGACCAAAACAGGTTAAAAACATATTTTCTTTTTTCTGCTGTAAAGTCAGCAGTGAAAATAGACATGGAATATTGGAGAAATAGTAGGCCCAGATAGACTTGAATTTACAGCTCTGTAGTGTGCAGTCTCATCACTTAGGTAGTGGGTGATCCAAATTTTATTCATTTTGTGTGACATCAGTTAAGTCCCATTTAGACGAGTCAATCCAAATAACAAAATCAAACGCTGGGAAAAAATTAATGCCCTAATGAGATTGACTGCTTAGATCATTTAACATAGAGTTTACTGAAGTCTTGTATTCATTCTGGAATAACAGGTCCTTTAAAATGTTAAGGATAATATTATGGTAGAAAATTATGATTGATGGTCATGGTTGTGTTGAAACCATGTTTCAGCCAGCAAAGCTTTCAGCACACCATACCAGAGCCTTAACAAGCTGATATTTTTATATTATAATATATTATATTTTAATATTTCTTCATTGTGTTCTAAAATAGATTTAGACCAAAGTTTGTGATTTCATTGAGAGGCACATGTTTAACTTGACTATAAGAACAGGTCCAGACTTATATATTTTTTTAATATATTTTTTTAATTATGTACAGAGGGTGGACTTAACCCTTTCCAGTCCCTCTGCTTAGCTAGACTAAACACACTGACTCTGCACCTGAGACATACACACAGTATATCCTATGTAGAGAACATTTTTTCACTGAACTGTTGCTTCATTACCGTTCCAAGACCCTCTCTCTGGAGCTGCTTCACTGAAATGAATGGGGTGCTTATCTGCAAGTATTTGTGTGAATAATCACATCTAAATGAGCTTCATTTTATTGCAGTTGGTATTTGTGAAGCAGAAAATGTGCACATATCCCAGAAAATCACCTTGGATACAAAGCGTTCCAGCTCATTCTATTACGATGGAACAGTGCCAGAAAGCGTTGTTTTGTGGCTTTCTTGAGTTTGACCTTGGAGGAGACTTGCTGATATTTGCAAATGACATTTCCTTGTATGTGAATGCTATTGGAGTGATAACAGAATGTTATGTAAAGTAATCTATTCATGCATTTCTGAACAAAGAGAACATTTTGGACTGACTCTATAGCTGCCAGTGTACTGATCAGAAAATGATCCTGTTAATGGGCATGTTGATGAGGGGTTGTTGCCATTGTTTTTGATTCCCACAGCATACCAGGATGTTGCAGAGTGATTAACAGTCAAAGTCAGCCTGATGTACATCTGCCTCATTAGGCTTTCCAGAGAGAAATGGATCAGTCTTGTAACATTACTTCACATATTTACACTCCAGTAATTAGAAATTACAAAGTCAGATCTTCATCGTAGCATCCTTTATCAGTGAGATTAGTTGTCTTCTTACAAGTGTATAATTCTGTTGGCTAAGTGGGTAGGGCCACAGGGATAGAAAATAAAAGAGGTAAGAAAGGAAATTAAATTACATCACTGTTGTCATGTAACACACGTAATTACATTCATTCAATTCACTATAAACATAGTGTGTGCACATACATGTATATTTATATCTCAAGTCAGCCCAGGACACAAAATTATCTTTTGGGTTAACCCAGCCACAGAGGGGCCACATTCGTAGAGCCGGTCCCAAGCCTGGGTGGAGCTTCACAATCACACTATGATGAGTGCATTGGGAGCAACTTGGGGTTCAGTATTTTGTCCAAGGATACTTTGGCATGCAGAGTGGTGCAGCCCCCAACCGCCAACCTTCTAATTACTAGTTAACCTCCTCTACCTCCTGAGCCATAGCCACCATCCTCACACCTTCGGTTTGGGGAAAGAGTCCAATTTGTGCTCATGTTATGAATGACAGTTCAGAGTACTCAGCCTTCTTGGAGTCACTGGGTGCAGTCCTGGAGGGTGCTCTGCCTGGAAACTCCGTTGTCCTACTCAGAGACATCAGAGCTCACATGGGCAATGACAGTAAAGCCTGGAAGGGGTGACTGGGAGGAACGGCCTGCTTGATCTGAACCTGAGTGGTGTGTTGTTATTGGACTTCTGTGCAAATCACATTTTGCCCATAACAAAAACCATGTTCAAACATCAGGGTATTGATAAGTGCACCAGGACACCCTAGGCCAGAGGTAATTGATCAATTTTGTAATCATATCATCAGTTCTGCGGGCATATGTTTTGGACTCAGGTGAAGAGAGGAGCTGAGTTGTGAGTTGAATCAGGCGGTAGGGGAGGATGATGGACAGGGCTGGCATCCCCAAACATGGGGGTGGGAGGGTCTGTGAGATCTTCATTTCCCACCTCCAGCTGAACTTCGACAGCATTCTTAGAGAGACTGGAGACACTGAGACCGAATGGACCGTGTTTCACACCTCCATTGTTGAGGTGGCTCCGTAGAGCTGTGGCTGCAAAGTGGTTGGTGCTTGTTGAGATAGTAGTCTCTGAACAAGATGGTGGTCACCAGAGGTGAAGGCAGCCATGGTTCTAAAGAAGGAATCCTATCAGCCTTGGTTAGCCTGTGGGGCCCAGAGGCAGCTGGCAAGTATCGGCAAGCCAAGTGGAATGTGGCTGTTGGAGTAGATGAAGCAGAAACTTGGGTATGGACAGAGTTCGGTGAGACCATGAAGCTAAACTGTTGTTCACCTCAAAGTGATTCTCGCAAAGCATCAGGCGACTCAGGAGGAGAAAGCGGTGTTTTTATATAAACTGCAGTGCAGGTGGAGTGATGGTGGTTTCAACTGAGGACATAGTTGGGTGGTAGAAAGAATACTCTGATGATCACCTCAATCCCACTGACACACCTGAGTCTAGGGATGAGGAGGACAACTTGCCTAATGCTGGCAGCTCACAGATGCAGGTGAATAACTCCTTGGTGGCTGGGCCCCTGGGGTGGAGTGCCCACACAGGGATGAGTTGTTCCCACAAGTGAAGGAGTTTAAGTATCTTCGGGTCATATTCTCAAGTGAGGAGAGAGGGGAGCAGAAGATTGACAAATGAACTGGGGCTGTACTGGCCCATTATGGTGAAGAGAGCTGACTGTAAAAGGGATGCTGCTGATTTATTGCTTGAGCTTTGGGTGAGACTGAATGAATTAGATTGCGGATGCAACCACTGGAAAAATATCTTTCTAGCCTCTCCATTAGAAATAGGGCAAGGAGTTCAGTCATTCGTAAGGGACTTCAATTCCCTCAGAAATGATGATTAGGGACTCCTCCACATTGAAAGGAGTCAGTTGAAGTGGTTCGGGCATCTAACTAGGATGCCTCCTGGCCACCTTCTGGGTGAGGTATTCTTGGCATGTCCTACCTGGATGAGGCCCGGGAGTAGACCATGGACACAGTGGAGAGATTACATCTCTTGGCTAGCCTGGGAATGCCTTGTCATTCTCTCAGATGAGCTGGTGCCTAAGGACAGTTTACTGCCAGTCCTAGATCTGTAGAAAATGATTGATGGATGGATATATGGATGGATTAATTTAGCTTTCTTTGTGGAACAGAAAACCCTAAGTTCTACTTATTTTAGGGTTAAAAAACTCAGTGTTTTCACTAAACCTAAGCCTAAACCTTCCTTGAACAGCACCCAGAGTAAAATGAGCTGATGGGAAGCAGGTGTGCCAGCCAGTGAACAGGTGGGAGCAGAAAAAGGGATACACTTCTTCACAGGAACAGGAGCACTTAACCACTCCTGCACACCTGGCTTATAATAGTTTTAGTTTACATTATAGTTTAGTTTAATTTCATTGTATCCTTTTTTTTCTTTCGGTTAGTTTTAATTAGTTTTTAGAGTGGTTTTTCTTGTTAAATGTGTGTCATGAGACATTAACAGGGAGAAACATAAAGAAAAACAAACTCCAAAACCCAATAAACTCCCAACAAACCTCAGTGCAGTAGATTAACAACACCTCACATGAGACATCAGAACACAGTAAATGTTTGAGAAAAAACTCTTTGAAGGAATCAACGTGCAAATACAGCTTTTTAAGATTGTGTGTATTAGTATTTGTTTGTGTCACACAGTGGTGATGACATCCCACTTTCAATTAACACCTCTATCAGTGCATCCTCCTGCTCGCAGTGAATTAACTAGCCAGCAGTTATTTCTTCGGTGAAAACAGTGCGTGATGGTTCTCACCTTGCTGCTTGGCTGCGATGCTGGTTCTCTGTCGGAGCTGCTCGGAGATGCTAGCTTGGTTAGATGCTCACTATTTAGACTTCTGTGCTGGGTCTTTGCAGGGCCCGTGTATACAATCTATGCAAGTGGCCGAGGTCACTTGAGGTCTTTGCCACATTTATGCTCATGTGAGCCGCATTATGTGTGTTAATTACCTTGTGGTCATGTGCTGGTGTTTTATATGCAGTGCCAGAAACAAAGAATGCTGGGACTTTTTCCCCTCCTTGGTCCTCACTCTTTGTGGCCAGGTTTTTTTTTTTTGGCTGCAAACATTATTGTCCATGGATGGATGGATGGATGGATGGATGGATGGATGGATATAATTGTCCCTCTGTTTTTTTCCCCAGTTTGTTCATTCCTTCAAGTTCATTTCAGCAGTCTTCCTCCAGTAATTTGATGACATTTGTGAGTCCTTATATTTATATTTTGATTATTATTCCAGATTGTTATTCTCTGGGAATGCACGGGAGGACTCGGCAATGCTGAACCTGCCGATCACAATCGTTGAGGGCTGTGTGGACCCGATGTGTAGTTACATTTCTCGAGAGGTGCACATCAGGCCACATCATGGATTACTGCGTAGGTTTAGAGTTTCCGTAGCCGCCTTGTGCGTTCTCCTCAGGAGGACTTGTGGGTGGTGGGGTTTTCCCCCTTGAGAAGTGTATCTCACATTTTGTCATCATCAAACAACAACACTTGTTTCTATCTGTCTCACCATTGTACTCAAAGAAACCCCATATGGGAACATTTGCTGTTGTCATTATTTCTGCAGACTGGTGCAGTGACCAGACACACACAGTGAGGAGCCAGATGATGATCCCAGCTAAAAGTAGAGTGGAAAAAAATTATTTCATATCAGTCCACAAGTCTTTTAAATAAACCTACAAACATGAAAACAAAGGCATTTTACCTATAATTTCAGTTTGTTTTAGTTAGTTTTGTAAACCCACAATACAGGTTCCATTAGTTATTGTTTTTTCTTTTTTTAATTAATTTTTTTTTTTAAATAAATGTATAAAAGTTATCGTATTTTCCTTTTAATTACTATTTTTATTTATTATAGTTTCATTATTCTGTTAATGATAATAACCTTGTTACACACACACTCAGAATAGAAGGTGGAGAGAAGAGCAAAGAAATGGGAGACAGAGGGCAGCTGTCACTGGCCATCAGCAGCCATGACATAGTTTATAAGTGTCTTAGATGTGTTTACTTTAGCCAGGTTGGACTCTGCCCTCGGAACCACAGGTTTTATTAGGATACCAGAAGTAAGTGTTGAGGTCACCAATTATGTGGCAGCAAGCCCCTAACCAGCAACTTTCACAACTCAAAAAGATGCTTCAACAGCTCAAATCCCGCTCCACTTACCCCGACAAAGCCCAGTGTTGAGCTTTCTTTTGTAATCGATTGTCAGCTACCATCTCCACCGCCTTCCTTTTGGAAAGGCTCCGTTCCATCCCCCGAGGCTTGCAGCACTGAGCTGCTGCTTTCTCAGCAGGAAGATGTTGCTTTAAAGTATCCTTAAAACACACAATTTTGTGATATAATCTGTTAGACTGCAGGCATAAGTTCCACAGTTCCATGCACAGACTCTGCATCTATACTGTGTACAAGTGGCAAAACTTTGAATTAGCATTTATACAAAACAGCATACATTGTTCAAGGTTACTGGCAAGCAGAAATTTGAGCATCTTGGGTAACTTCCCCAAGTTCTTCTGTGGATTCTGTCTTTTTTTCTTGTATTCTGTCTTTTCAAACAATCCCAGCACAGCCCTGCAGCCTTGTCTCTTGGTTTCAGCCCCCTCCTTTTTGTTGTTTTTCTCACTGAAAGCAGGAAAAACATTAAGCTGGTTAATTAATTATGATGGTCAGGCAATTCACTGTGGACTGAGGTCTATACAGAAACAACCTGAAAACATTAATGTGGACAAAACAATTTTCACACAAAACAGCATTTTTAAAGTTGATTTCTGATAAGCTCTGATTTTGGACTTGTTATCCTGCTGCAGAATGAATTTGGACCACTCTGACCCCTGCCTGATGCTATCTGTATTTTTTAGATGGGTAAGAAAATATCTAAAATGTCTAAAACAGTTAAACATGCTGCTGCCTAATCTAGTGGCACAAACATTTAGGCTGTGGCTCAGGAGGTAGAGCGAGTCATCTACTGATTGGAAGGTTGGTGGTTCAATCTCTGGCTGCTCCAGCCTTTGTGCCAATGGATTGAATCCAGAGTTGCTCTCGGATGGATCCATTTGAATGTGAATGTTAGATAGTAAGCACTTAAGGATAGAAAAAATGCTTGGGTGAATGAGACATGTATAAAGTGCTTTGAGTGCTCAAAGTGGAGTAGAAAAGTACTATACTGCTCAAAAAAATAAAGGGAACACTTAAACAACACAATATAACTCCAAGTAAATCAAACTTCTGTGAAATCAAACTGTCCACTTAGGAAGCAACACTGATTAACAATCAATTTCACATGCTGTTGTGCAAATGGAATAGACAACAGGTGGAAATTATTGGCAATTAGCAAGACACACTCAATAAAGGAGTGGTTCTGCAGGTGGGGACCACAGACCACTTCTCAGTACCTATGCTTTCTGGCTGATGTTTTGGTCACTTTTGAATGTTGGTGGTGCTTTCACACTCGTGGTAGCATGAGACGGACTCTACAACCCACACAAGTGGCTCAGGTAGTGCAGCTCATCCAGGATGGCACATCAATGCGAGCTGTGGCAAGAAGGTTTGCTGTGTCTGTCAGCGTAGTGTCCAGAGGCTGGAGGCGCTACCAGGAGACAGGCCAGTACACCAGGAGTCATGGAGGAGGCCGTAGGAGGGCAACAACCCAGCAGCAGGACCGCTACCTCCGCCTTTGTGCAAGGAGGAACAGGAGGAGCACTGCCAGAGCCCTGCAAAATGACCTCCAGCAGGCCACAAATGTGCATGTGTCTGCACAAAAGGTTAGAAACCGACTCCATGAGGATGGTATGAGGGCCTGACATCCACAGATGGGGGTTGTGCTCACAGCCCAACACCGTGCAGGACGCTTGGCATTTGCCAGAGAACACCAGGATTGCCAAATTCCCTGTGCTCTTCACAGATGAAAGCAGGTTCACACTGAGCACATGTGACAGACGTGGAGAGCGATCTGCTGCCTGCAACATCCTTCAGCATGACCGGTTTGGCAGTGGGTCAGTAATGGTGTGGGGTGGCATTTCTTTGGAGGGCCGCACAGCCCTCCATGTGCTCGCCAGAGGAAGCATGACTGCCATTAGGTACCGAGATGAGATCCTCAGACTCCTTGTGAGACCATATGCTGGTGCGGTCGGCCCTGGGTTCCTCCTAATGCAGGACAATGCTAGACCTCATGTGGCTGGAGTGTGTCAGCAGTTCCTGCAAGATGAAGGCATTGAAGCTATGGACTGGCCCACCTGTTCCCCAGACCTGAATCTGATTGAGCACATCTGGGATATCATGTCTCGCTCCATCCACCAACATCACGTTGCACCACAGACTGTCCAGGAGTTGGAGGATGCTTTAGTCCAGGTCTGGGAGGAGATCCCTCAGGAGACCATCCGCCACCTCATCAGGAGCATGCCCAGGTGTTGTAGGGAGGTCATACAGGCACGTGGAGGCCACACACAATACTGAGCCTCATTTTGACTTGTTTTAAGGACATTACATCAAAGTTGGATCAGCCTGTAGTGTGTTTTTACACTTTAATTCTGTGTGTGACTCCAAATCCAGGCCTCCATTGGTTAATAAATTTGATTTCCATTGATGATTTTTGTGTGATTTTGTTGTCAGCACATTCAACTTTGTACAGGACAAAGTATTCAATGAGAATATTTCATTCATTCAGATCTAGGATGTGTTATTTGAGTGTTCCCTTTATTTTTTTGAGCAGTGTATATAAGAACCAGTCCATTTAACGTGCTGTGTAGCTGGATAGCATATTGAAAACTGTAATTTGAATGCAGCTGGATGAGTCAGGACACACTGGGGGTGGTGGGGGGGGGGGGGGGGGGGGGGGGGGTGGGGGGGGTGGCCCATGCCTTTGGTTCTTGTGTCACAGGAAGCACCAAATTTGTTGAATGTTGGAATAATGAGACAAAGTAACTTTGTCCTGTCTCCGTTCTCTCTCCGCCAACCGATTGTGGCAGACAGCTGCCCATCCCCGGGCCTGTTTCTGCTGGAGGTGTCTTCCTGTTTTGACTGTGGGGTTTTCTCTGTATTATTGTAGGGTCTTTACCTTAAAATACAAAGCACCTTGAGGTGATTGTTTGTTGTGATTTGGTGCTATATAAATTAAAGTAAATTGCCAGGTCCATGTTTGTAAACCAGAACTGGTTCTCAAACATTTTACCTGGTAAAATAAAAGTTGAAAAAAAAGTTGAAAGAGCAAAAATAAAATCAAAGATGTTTTTCAAAACAGTTTATGACATATAGATCACATCTTAATCCCAGGTAGAAATGGGACTTTTGCATGCTTTAAGGTTGGAACTGTAAGTGTGCAGCTGTATGGTCACAACTGCTCCACCGATGATGCAATTACACATCTGCTTCACACCATGCTGACCCACCTGGACATTAGGAGGGGTAGTTATGTTAAAATGCTGTTTGTTGACTACGGTTCAGCTTGTAAGACCATTACCCCCTCCATACTCACCACCAAGCTGAAGGATCTGGGATTGCATTCATCCATGTGTGACTGGATCTCCAACTTCCTGCCACAGACCACAAATAGTGCGGGTGGGCAATCATGTCTCATCCACCCTCACCCTCAGCACTGGTGCCCCTCAGGGCTGCATCCTGAGCCCCCTGCTTTACTCACTATACACCTATGACTGCGTGGTCACTTCCAGCTCTGCCACCATTGTGAAGTTTGCTGATGACAGCGTAGTGGTGGGCCTGATCTCAGGCAATGATGAGAGGGTCTACCTGGAGGAGATTAAACAACTGGAGAACTGATGCCGGGACAATAATCTTCTGCTCAGTGTCAGCAAGACAAAGGAGCTGATTGTGGACTGCAGCAAGAAGCAGGAGTGGTGCTACAGTATCAGCCTGTCCAGATCAATGGAGCCCCAGTAGAAAGAGTAGACAGCTTCAAGTACCTTGGAGTACACATCTCGCTGGACCTGTCGTGGTCTTGACACACCAGCTCCACAGCAAAGAAGGCTCGCCGGCGTCTCTACCACCTCAGACGTCTAAGAGACTTCAGACTTCCCTCCAAGGTACTGCTGAACTTCTACACCTGCACCACTGAAAGCATCCTCACGGGAAGCATCACAGTCTGGCTCGGGAACAGCACCAAGCAGCACAGACAAGCTCTTCGAGAAGCGGTGTGTTCAGCAGAATGCATCATCCGGACGGAACTTCCTGACCTGCAGACCATCTACTGCAGGCGGGACCAAAGCCAGGAAGATCGCGAAAGACCCCAGCCATCCCAGCTACGGACAGTTCTCACTGCTGAGGTCAGGGAAGTGCTTTCTCTCCCTGAAGGCTAACACTGAGAGGCTGAGGAGGAGCTTCTTTTTTCAGACTATTAGGGCCCTGAATCAGGACAGCCGACCCCCCCCCCCACACACACACACACACACACACACACATACACTCCACTCATCACTCACTGACTCTCCCACTGATCTGGACAATCATATCATGCTATTTACACTGGATTATTTGCACTGTACTACTGTATGCACCGCATACCCCGTCTTTTTGATTTTCAGTGTATATATTTTTTTTATGTTTTATATTTTGACTATATTTTGTAAATGCCTCGTTAGTGCATATTCTGAGTATATTTTGATTATATTTTGTCAAGCTGGCAGCAAAAAAATATGTGCGACACACCTGATGCTGTACAGTAACTGCCAAAAACAACAGAAGAAGAGTGTGTGCTGTAGCAGTTTCTTTATAACAATGGCATTTTAGCTTGCAGTGGCTAAAATAAATAAAATCCATCAACAAACACACATAAACTGCATTTAGTAACTATGAGTTATGTTGTATTTCTTCAGTGGCTGTCACTCAAGCTCCTCCCTCACTTGCAAATCTGTGCTTTTGGAGCCACACAGCTCATAAGAGGCTGAAGTGAGCAGGGATCAGATAAACACTGCAGCAGCTTGGTGCCCAGTCTTTGTCTGGGTGCACAGAAATGGCTGGAATATTATTTAATGTTTTAATGAGACAGAACAACGGTTAATATTAGAGTTATTTGGTGTAGCATGAGGTGCTGTTATCCAGAGGACTGAGGAGACAGAGCACTGATGTATGAAAACAGTGATTAGCCATCTACCATATCTGTATAGCTAATTGATCTACCCTAAACCTTTAGACCCATGAAGTGATTTGGTGTAAATGAGGATTTTGAAAAGCAGCAGCCTGAATATGGGTGTAAAGCAGTGCTGCTAACTAGAATAGAATAAAATTCTTTATTGTCATTGCGATAATATGCAGTGTAATGAAGTTTACAGCTCTACAGACATTCAACATAAAGTTATAAAATATAAAAAGTAACAGAAAATGCAAAACAATAAAAATGACAACAATATTATGCAACATTCAGGAGGATGAGTAAAGCGTGTAACAGCATCTGGTGTGAAAATCAATAGTGGATGATGTATACTGAACAACATTACAGTGTGACATCACTGCTGTGTCAGCATGTTTCTGGCCTGGTTCAGAGCAGCCGCAGCTCTGGGGAAGCTCTCTTGTTCAGTCTGGTTGTGAATGGTTCTGTAATATCTGCCTGATGGCAGCAGTTCACAGAGGTGATGGCACAGGTGTGTGGGGTCCTCACAGAGGCCGGTGATTTCCTTTGGCACACAGAGTTGTAAATTTCCTCCAGCGCTGGGAGATGAGTCCCAGTGATCTTCTGTGTGCTGGAGACTATACACTAAAGAGCAGCTGAAGTACCAACATGAGATGCAGTACGTTAAGATACTCTCTATGGAGCAACGGTAGAAAGTAACCAGCATCTCTCTTGGAAGATCAGCTTTTTTCAGAGTCCTCAGAATAAACAGCTGCTGCTGTGCCTTCTTCACCTACACAGTGGTGTTTCTGGTCCACCTGAGGTCCTCTGATGCTACTTTCCCACCACCGAGGAGCCGGTTCACATGCCAGTGCTGTTCCCAATGAACCACTTAACACTTAACAACAGCGTTTCTGTGAACTGCTCCTTTACGTATGAGTGTGGGCGGGTCCTCGTCTGGACACGGAAGCAGAAGCGCACAAACTGTGTGCAGCACAGAGGGAAACACAGACAGCGATTAGAGCAAGACGACAAGTACGCACTTTGTGTCCTTTTATCTGTGATATGAACTGATACAAAGCAGCAAGTTCAGCCTTAGAGCCCAACCTAATTCACAGCCGTGAAAATCGCTTCGCTTTTCTCATGTAATACACATGTAATATGGTAGAAAACTTGATGTTGAGATGGCAGAGATGCCCTTCTGCCACTTTCGTCACACGTTCTTGGTTCGAGACCAGCTAGTTTGCGGGGCCGGAGTTGAACCCTTTTTTTCGGCCGAGCACGGAGTGCTTCCTCAGTGGAAAACACGCCAAACAGTTCAAATTAAGGCACCAGCACCGGAACCCTGTTGGCGGGAAAGAGGCCTATGAACTCCCAGGAACCTGGTACTCAACTTCACAGTCTCACTGCTGATGAGGACTGGAGTGTGACCTGCAGGTTGTAACCTCCTGAGGTTACTTCTCTTCTGTAGTTTGTTGCTGTCAGTGATGAGCTCAGTCATCCACAAACTTCACTATGGTGTGTATGTGGGGACATAGTCATGGGTAAAAAGGGAGTAGAGAATGGGTCCAAGCACACAGGCTTGTGGTGTACCAGTGCTGAGGAGTGGTGGCTGAGGATGTGTGGAGGCCCAGTCTCAGTACTTGGGGTTTCTCAGACAGAAAATCCTGGATCCAATTGCAGAATGAGATGGTGAAGTTTGGAGGACAGTTTGCTGAGGATGACAGTATTAAAGGCAGAGCAATCTACACAAATAGCACCCTCACATACAGAATGTGCTCTGTCTCTCAGAGCAGTGTGAAGAGCCATTGAGATGGCAATCTTACAGAGGGAACTCTGTAAGCAAACTGGTATGGATCACTTGTGGCTGGAATGGAGTATTTGATATATGGGAGGACCAGTCTTTCAAAATACTTCATAACCGGTGGGATGACGGCCACCAGCCGATAAAGTGATTTATGTATTTTTCCTTTGGTACTGGCACAAGGATGGTTGATTTCAGGCATTTTGGGACTGTTGCCAGAGACAGAGACAGGTTAAAAATCTCAGTGAAAACTCTGGCTCAAATTCTGGGTCCTGAAGAACCGGACCCAGAATGTTGTCTGGACCTGCAGTTTTGCATGTGTTAATTCTCCACAGCGTGCCCCGTTCATCATGTGTGCTTGGGGTCAAAAGCTGTTCCTAATTTGTGATGATTTTTGATTAAAACCATAGCCAACTTCACAATAATGTGTCAGTGAAGCTGTGTCCACACAGGGAGTGATTCACAGTGATGTGGTAACCATAGACCATTGAAAGTCAATGACATTCAGCAACTACATGTGACCACTGGCAAAAAAAAATATTTCAATGTGAAGTGTGCTTTTATATACAGTGTATGATTCTCTGCATGCAAACTGTATCACTGCAGGAACAGCTGTTTCTATTATGTCAGGAAAGGTTTCGAACCATAACGGTACAAAAAAGAAGAAAAGAGGGAGAAATTTAGCTGCTTCTGCTGTAAAAACATACTAGATGCTATTTGCCAGACTGAGAGGCTTCATATGTGGTACCTATGTATGATTATGTCTCTTTGTTGTCATTTTGTACCTTAACTTAGAAAACAAAGTTGATGTCACCTCATACAGAGTATCTGACTGCCTGTTCGTTAATCCATGCATCTTTGTTTGCCTGTCAGTGACATTTTAAACCTGACATTTTGTTCCTTATTAAATTTTATTTATAGACACCTTTTCCTCAAAGATGATCTGACATACGACACATGGCATTTTCATACATTTAAAGCTGAAACTCACTTTTCATTATACTGCACACACAGAGAGGGTAATACAGAAGCCTGTTAGCCCAGGTCTGGTGCTTGGTCCTGAATGATGGATCCAGTAGAGGTTGCAGGAAGTGACCTGGTGAGTTAAGAGAAGAAGTGTTGTGGGACACAAAACCAGTGAACCTTCTGGACTTATACGTTTACAGGGGAGAGTGAGTGGGGAGCTGGAGTTCTGTATGTGGTGGGGTTTATTTAGGACTTTATTGATATGCTGTGAAGAATCCATTCTGGAGGGCATGAAAGTATGAATCTATGTTTCAGTGGTAGAGCAGGACAGTGATCGACGAGGACAAGCTATGTTTTAAGGGGGGGAGGCGGTTCTGGTGATTTGATTGATGTGCTGTCAAAAATGACTCAGAGGTTCCAGATTTTTATGTCATTGCTATGTCATTTTCAGACCACTGCACAATAGAAAGCGCCTATTAAGGGGTTATAGGGACACTTTTTGTGTTTTGACATGAGCTGGAATATCTGTCAAAGACGGATTTTCTCACCAGCTAAAAGTGTTCAGAATTTCCAGCTGCTGGCTGTTCATAACAAAAATGATCTGCAGCACTCAGAGCCATAAAACAAAAATTCACTGCACAAATTGCAGTAAGACATAACAATCCATAACACAATACAAAAACTCTGTTTTCTTTGCAGTCAGCAGAGCTGGAGCCTGTGCACATATAACAGCTTGTTTAAAGGACGCTCTGCAACTAGACTGCACAGGGTTCCAGTGTAATTCACTTACTTACAACTCGGTATTTTGATAAGATGTGCTTTGAGTTTAACACAATTTATACAAAAATGTACTTGAATCTGTCTTGTGGCAGAAGTCTAAACTTTTATCTACTCTTGAAGCAGCCCATTCTTCATTCCTTAGTGTACGAAAGTACTGTGCTGTAAAAACATACAAACTGTGCTGACTTAAAGTAGCTCTTTATGCCTCTGCAAGAGCCATGTGCACTCAGTCTAATACATTTAGATAATACTTCCTTGATGCTCTGCTCTCACTGTGAACCTGGACAGCAAAGCATTAGTTTTGTCTTAATTGTACTAAAGGTACAGAGTGCTCTGTGGGGAATGTGTTGATGCACAGTAAGTGTCTTGATGCGACAATAGGTGCTGTATAAATAAACCTGAAAAGCCTCTTCACAAATTGCCATCTTACCATGGTGGAGGGGTTTGAGTGTCCCAGGGACTACAGGTGCTGGTCATAAAATTAGAACATCATGAAAAAGTTGATTTATTTCAGTAATTCCATTCAAAAGTGAAACTTGTATATTATATTCATTCATTACACACAGACTGATATATTTCAAATGTTTGTTTCTTTTAATTTTGATGATTATAACTGATAACTAATGAAAACCCCAAATTCAGTGTCTCAGAAAATTAAAATATTGTGAAAAGCTTCACACTCTGATCAGCTAATTAACTCCAAACACCTGCAAAGGCCTTTAAACGGTCTCTCAGTCTAGTTCTGTAGGCTACACAATCATGGGGAAGACTGCTGACTTGACAGTTGTCCAAAAGACAACCTTTGACACCTCGCACAAGGAGGGCAAGACACGAAAGGTCATTGCTAAAGAGGCTGCTGTTCACAAAGCTCTGTGTCCAAGCACATTAATAGAGAGGCGAAGGGAAGGAAAAGATGTGGTAGAAAAAAGTGTCCAAGCACCAGTGTTAATTTTGACAGCAAATTTTGATTTCATTTTAGTCACAGTCTTTTGATGAAAATGTAATTTAATTTTAGTCATAATTGAGTCATATGAATAGTTTTAGTCGACGAATTGTCGTAAGAATATAATCGACTAAATCTACAATTGATTTAGTCGACTAAAATATAAAGGATGTAAATGCTTTTTCCTCAGTTTCCTTGAATTAGTCATTATACACGCTTACACAAAATTAAATATTTATTCAAAGTTATGGAATATTATTAATAATATTAACATCAGCGTTTCACCTGCTTCCCACACACCTGATCATTAACACCACTTTACTGAGATAATCCGAGCGTTTTACAGCAGGACGCTCTGAAAGGTACAGGGCAGTGTTCAGGACTAAGATTATAAAGGCTAATCCACCGCGGTGTGGAGATTTTCTCTAAACACAAACTGGGAAAAACACTTTACCCTGCATGACATTAAAATGCTGACCTTTGCATGGAGATCTGGGTGACTGGTTTGCAGATGTTGTTTAAGATTTGTAGTGTTTTTACCCGAGATAGTCGCCCCACATGGTTTACACATCGTTTTGTTTGTCACAATGTCAAAGGACAAATGTGTCCATACATCGGCTCTTCTCTTTCTCCCTGCTGACATAACTTAGTTCTATCGGAAAGAACGACCAATCACAGGCTAGTTTGTCCTTCCTGGGTTTAGAGCAAATTTGTGCAACTGTGTGTTTGATTGGATGTTTTCCAAACTTGTCCCGCCCTGTCACAAAATTAAATCAGTCTCTGTCTGACTCGAATTTTCTGATTCTACGACAAAATAAATTTTAGCCCCGCCCATAGGAATGCAAAATTTGCATTTTCTTGGGGGCGGGGCTTCACCACTTTTTTGAGTTTTTTAATGGCGCCATTAAAAAACAAAATTTTTCACCAGACCTGGCTTGCATGCAAAAATTGGTGACTTTTCGTAAATGTTTAGGGGTTCAAATTTGCAATTGTGTCGTCAGAAAGAATAATAAGAATAAGAATAAGAATAAGAATGAACGTCGCCAACGATTCCAATAATGCGCTTTCCCAGTCACCTTCATATATACGTTTTCGGAAACGTCTCGACACGACCCACGTTGTCGTGAGGCCCAATTTCATTGCGCGAGCTAGCTGATGATGCTAACGATTTCAATTAAGGGCTGTTCCATTCACCCCCATATATACGTTTTCGAGATGCGTTCGACCTGACCTACCTTGTTTGAGGGTCCATTGTCCTTTTCCGTTTTCGCGCAAGCAAATACAATAGGCTCCTCGCCGATCCCTTCGGGAGGCTCGGGCCTAATAATTATAGTGGGTGATTTTAACATCCATGTAGATGCTGAGAATGACAGCCTCAACACTGCATTTAATCTATTGTTAGATTCAATTGGCGTCTCTCAAAATGTAAAGGAGCCCACCCACCACTTTAATCATACTCTGGATCTTGTCCTGACATATGGCATAGAAACTGAAGACTTAACAGTATTCCCTGAAAGCCCCCTCCTGTCTGATCATTTCTTAGTAACATTTACATTTACTTTAATGGATTACACAGCAGTGGGGAATAAGTTTTATTACAGTAGAACTCTTTCTGAAAGTGCTGTAACTAAGTTTAAGGATCTAATTCCTTCATTATTATGCTCTTCAGTGCCAACACAGTGCAGAGCAGCTACCTAAACTCTGCTCCCAGTGAGGTCGATTATCTCGTCAATAGTTTTACATCCTCACTGCGTATAACTTTGGATACTGTGGCTCCTCTGAAAAGGAAAGCCTCAAATCAGAAGTGCCTGACTCCGTGGTATAATTCACAAACGCACAGCTTAAAGCAGATAACCCGAAAGCTGGAGAGGGAATGGTGTCTCACTAAATTAGAAGATGCTCATTTAGCCTGGAAAAAGAGTTTATCTTCATTTTCGGCTGCTTTCAGCACTGCTGGTATTTGTTTTGACTCTTTTGCTCCAGTTGATCTTTCAGGGTTAACTTCAATAGTTACTTCCTCCAAACCAGCAACATGTTTATTAGATCCCATTCCTACTAGACTGTTCAAAGAAGTCTTTCCAATTATTGATGCTTTAATCCTAAAAATGATCAATCTGTCTTTATTAGTTGGCTGTGTACCACAGACCTTCAAGGTGGCTGTAATTAAACCTCTACTTAAAAAGTCATCACTGACCCAGCTGTCTTAGCTAATTATAGGCCAATCTCCAACCTTCCTTTTCTCTCAAAGATTCTTGAAAGAGTAGTTGTAAAACAGCTAACTGATCATCTGCAGAGGAACGGTTTATTTGAAGAGTTTCAGTCAGGTTTCAGAATTCATCACAGTACAGAAACAGCATTAGTGAAGGTTACCAATGATCTTCTTAGAGCCTCTGACAGTGGACTCATCTCTGTTCTTGTCCTGTTGGACCTCAGTGCAGCTTTTGATACTGTTGACCATAACATTTTATTACAGAGATTAGAGCATACTATAGGTATTAAAGGTACTGCACTGCAGTGGTTTGAATCATATTTATCTCATAGACTCCAATTTGTTCATGTAAATGGGGAGTCTTCTTCAGACACTAAGGTTAATTATGGAGTTCCACAGGGTTCTGTGCTAGGACCAATTCTATTTACATTATACATGCTTCCCTTAGGCAGTATTATTAGAAAGCATTGCATCAATTTTCATTGTTATGCAGATGATACTCAGCTTTATCTATCAATGAAGCCAGATGACGCACATCAATTAGTTAAACTGCAGGAATGTCTTAAAGACATTAAGGCCTGGATGACCTCTAATTTCCTGCTTCTAAATTCAGATCAAACTGAAGTTCTTGTTCTCGGCCCCACAAATCTTAGAAACATGGTGTCTAACCAGGTACTTACTCTGGATTAGGGATGCGCCGATCCGATATTCAGTATCGGTATCGGTCCGATACTGGCCTAAATTACTGGATCGGATATTGGAGAGAAATAAAAAATGTAATCCGATACATTAAATAACGTTTCGCTCACATTAGCTGCATTACAGTGCTCCGTCGTCTTCTTCTTCTTGTGGGTTTGCGGCTAACCAAACCAGCTTAGAGCTGCATTACCACCACCTACTGGATTGGAGTGGGGGATCAGGAGTTAGGAAAAAAACCCTCCGCACATTCTATAAAGTTCACCGTCGCTGTGACGGATTCCCTTTGACAGTGAGCGATCATCGCTGACATGTTGTTCTGCCTCCACCGCTCTCTGTCTTGTTTGTGTGTGTCTCGCTGTGCTGAGAATCAGCTGTTATTTTTTTTCTCTACTTCAGCTCCCGGACATACTGCTAGCGAACGCAGCTACTAGCACTGGTGACCGTCCGGTACCGGAAGGACCCCTTCCCCGTCAAAATATTTTTGATACTTTAATCCCTGATTTGTGACTAAATATAGACCTGCAGTAGAAACGTATTTAGGAGAATGCTTGTAAATATAAAGCATTACAAGATTGCGCTCACGCAGCCCCCAGTTTGTCAACATAAACACTGATGACAAAACAGCAGCAGTCAGCTGATTTACGAGCAGTCTGTCTGCACAAGCGGAAAGAGGCGGAGGCGGCTCAGATGGAGCAGAAGGAAATGTTTTTTCGTCTTTTTTGTCCCTGTAACCTCCATAAACCTTTACTGGGAAACAGCTGGAGGTCCTTCATCAACCATCTGATCAGTAAGTGAAGAAAAGAGAACTTTGTAGCTGCTCCATCCACCCTGTTTGTTTCACACAGGGAAAATCTACAGTACAGAAGTTAAAATATGCAGATGAACCGTTGAAAAAAAGTATTTCTTATCCAGTTACTTAGGTAATCAATATAAATAGAATAGTCAATTGCTAAAATAATCAATAGTTGCAGCCCTAATGAAATTTGCAACATACCATAAGCCAATGCATCACCTTCTCACACAGAAGCAACAGGATTCAGGTGATAGTTATTGTTGTAAGTCAGTAAAATTTATTTATATAACGTTTTTCACAGACAGAAAGGCACTGTACAATAATTAAAACACAATATCAACCCCCCACCCCCAGAAAACACTATGTTGAAAACATAATAACATTACCATATTAAAAGAATAAAAATAAAGTCAGAAACCAGAAAGCCTGGTTAAACAGAAAAGTTTTCAACTATTTTTTAAATGATGCCACAGAGACAGCTAAATGGAGCTGGAGTGGTAAACAGTTCCAGAGCTTTGGTGCCACTGCCTAAAAAGCTCTGTCCACCCTGGTCCTTAGTCTTGTATGTGGGACAACTAAAAGACTTTGATTTTGTTGTGTGAGAGACTGTTGACTTCTTTTTTTAAATTTTTTTTAAAAATGTTTTTAAATGCCTAGATAAATTTTAAATATCGGATTTATATCGGTATCGGCCGATATCCAAATTTAAAAGATCGGTATCGGACATAAAAAAGTGGTATCGTGCCATCCCTACTCTGGATGGCATTACTTTGGCCTCCAGTAACACTGTGAGAAATCTTGGAGTCATTTTTGACCAGGATATGTCCTTCAATGCACATATTAAACAAATATGTAGGACCGATTTTTTGCATTTGTGCAATATTTCTAAAATTAGAAACATCCTTTCTCAGAGTGATGCTGAAAAGCTCATTCATGCATTTATTACTTCTAGGGTAGACTACTGTAATTCATTATTATCAGGCTGTCCTAAAAGCTCCCTGAAAAGCCTTCAGCTGATCCAAAATGCTGCAGCTAGAGTTCTGACAGGGACTAGAAAGAGAGAGCAGATTTCTCCCATATTGGCTTCTCTTCATTGGCTCCCTGTTAAATCTAGAATAGAATTGAAAACCCTTCTCCTCACCTACAAGGTCTTGAATAATCAAGCCCCATCTTATCTCAAAGATCAAATATCACCCCAACAGAGCACTTCGCTCTCAGACTGCTGGCTTACTTGTGGTTCCTAGGATACTTAAGAATAGAATGGGAGGATTTCCGGTTGAGGCAGCGCCATGTGAGGACGTGGGTTTGTGAGCTCCACACCAGAATGATTTCATTTATGATACTGCGTTTATAAAATTACGCGATATAGCCTCGCACAGGCAGTTGTGTATGTATTAGACGACAATCAACCATTCAGGTATGCCTAAGAAATCTCAAGCCAACAAGGTCGGACAGGACACGAGGTCCTCTGAAGCGGTAGCCAGCTCAGCTAACCCAGCTTGCTCAAACGCAACAATGACGACTGTAGCGGGCAACCAGAATGCCATTATGGAGGAATTACAGTCAATGAGGCAGGAATTGTTGAAGAAAATGGACGAAAAGGCTTTTGAAATCCAAACGGAGCTGCGCAATGCCACAGATAAACTCAATAAAAGACTGGACAAACTTGAGAGTCACACGTCTGAGCTGGAAAGCAGAATGACCGCTAATGCTGATTCTATTGCCATCATGGAGTCTGACTTGTCTGGGATGAAAAAAGAACTTACCCTGCTCAGAGCCCGGTGAGAGGATCTGGAGGCTAGATCATGGCGTTGCAACGTCCACATCACCGGAGTGAAAGAGGGGTGAGAGCAAGGGAAACATCCATCGGTTTACGTAGCTGGTGTGCTGAAAGAAGCCCTTGGGCTGGACAAGTTGCCGACTCTGGACAGAGTGCACCGGACCCTCCGAACAAAGCCAGTACAAGATGATTTGCCACCAAGGGCGTTTGTGGTTAAATGTCACTACTTCGTGGAAAAAGAATTACTTCTTAAAAAGGCAGCAGAGGCTGGGGTGATAACAACCACTGATGGTGACAATATCCGTGTCCTGCCGGACTTCACCCAAGCTGTGAGCAAACAACGCGCCGCTTTTACCGAAGTAAGGAAATTGCTTCGCAGCTGCGCTGGAGTCCGCTACGGCCTCAGATACCCAGCGACGTTAAGGATTACTACGGCGGATGGACAAGAAACGACCTTCAAGGATCCAAAGCGTGCGAAGGAGTTTGTTCTTAAGAAGTTGCTGAGCGCTGGAGCGTCCCACTGAACATGACTTTTCACGAGAGAGCGTGTGCTGGAGATATTAGGACTGGATGGCTCCGTTGCAGGACAATAACGAACATTAGTGCTGAACAATTGAATCTTACAGGTAATGCATGCATATATTGAGACTTACAGTGCGTTTTCCTTATATAATGGACACAACATAACCTCTGATAACTTCTAATTCTAAGTTTTGGCTTTTTCGATACCTCCATTTCTAATTACCATTTATAACTGGGTTCTGGTGTGAGCTAACGTGGTAAGCATTCTATCAGTTTGGATAGTGAGGAGACACACTGTGAGAACTGGAAGTATAGCGGTCTCCTTTTGAGGCTATTTTTTTTTTCTCTTCTTTGTTCCCTTTGTTTTATTATAGGTGCTTTGTTAATTTTGTTTATTACCCCCCCCCCATCCTTTGCCCTCCCTGGCCTTTCTTCTCTTCCCTATTTCTCTCATGGCTGCATGTTGGATGCCTCCTTTGCTGAGTCCCGTCTATGACCTCTGCAAATAATAAGGCACTGTAGCTCAGTAGGTAGAGCAGGTCACCTACTGATTGGAAGGTCAGTGGTTCAATTCCTGGCTACTGCAGGCTGCGTGCCAATGTATCCTTGGGCAAGATACTTAACCCCAAGTTGCTCTCCGACCGTTCTGTCGGAGTATGAATGTGAGTGAATGTTAGACGATTAAAGCACTTAGCTTAATTAATTAATCATGGAAGTGCTTGTATGAATGCGTGTGCATGGGGTGAATGTGCTGTGTAAGCGCTTTGAGTGCTCATATCTGAGTAGAAAAGCGCTATATAAGAACTAGTCCATTTACCATTTACTAACCAACACCACTTTGGTGTGCTGGAATGTCTGAGGACTAAACCATCCGGTCAAACGCAACAAAGTATTTTCTCATCTTCATTATTTGCAAAGCCGCATTGTTTACTTACAAGAAACCAATTTACTAAATAAAGATCAGTGTAGACTTCGCAGAGGAGGCTTTACACAATATTTTAACTCAGATTTCAACAGTAAGAGCAGAGGAGCAGTTATCTTAATACATAAAGATGTTCAATATGAAGAGTCCAAAACAATTAGGGACAGAAATGGCAGATATGTCATTACACAAGGCAAATTATTCAATAGGCCTGTTGTTCTAGCTAACGTTTATGCCCCTAACTGGGATAATGTGGATTTTTTTTAGCAATCTTTTCTCCCTCTTACCGGATCTTGAGTCACACAACTTGATACTAGCTGGGGACCTGAATTGCACTTTGAACCCAACATTGGATCGTTCCAGCCCAAAAGTTGCCACGCTTAGTAAATCAGCCCGTTGTATTAATGCGTTTCTTGAAACATACGGAATAGTGGACCCGTGGAGATTCAAATATCCATTATCCAAACAGTTCTCTTTTTTCTCCCCAGTGCACCAAACCTACTCAAGGCTTGACTACTTTCTAATTGATCAGAAACTCTTGCCCATGGTTACCCAAGTAGATTATGGCAGCATTGTAATATCAGACCATTCCCCAGTTACTCTGGGGTTGGGCTTTCCTGGAGACAAATCTCTCACCTTTTCGTGGCGGCTTAATCCCAGACTGCTATCTGAACAAAGGTTTGTTGACTTTATCAATGCACAAATAGATATTTTTATTGAGTTGAATGAGTCACCTGAGATAAGTAATGCTACACTTTGGGAAAGTCTAAAAGCATATCTGAGAGGTCAAGTGATATCTTATGCTGCTGGTGAAAATAAAAGGAAGGCTAAACAGGCTTCAGAGCTTATTGAACGAATTAAGATTGTAGATCAACTACATTCAGTTTCACCTTCCGATGATTTATACAGAGAAAGAATCCTACTTCAAACAGAATTTGATTCAGTCACTAATATCAAAGCCATAGACATGCACATGAGGTCGCGTCTCACCTATTATGAGTCTGGGGATCGTGCGGCAAAATGTTGTCCCATCATCTTAAACGGACACGGCTGCAGGTTTCATTACAGTGATAAAGGATGAGCATGGTAGTATACTTACTAACCAAAATGAGATTAATACCCAGTTTAGGTCATTTTATGAGAGTTTGTATACTTCTGAAGCTGGTGACACTGCCTCGATCGAAGACTTTTTCAGCAATCTCACTATGCCCAGTCTGGATGACTCGGACAAATCTAAGTTGGAGGGCACTATTACTATATCAGAAATAATTCAGGCTATCACAAAAATGAAATCTGGAAAGGCACCTGGCCCAGACGGGTTTCCCATAGAATTTTTTTATAAATTCACACCAAAATTAGCCCCTTTACTACTGAGAGTTTTTAGGGAGATATTAGATATTGTGACTATGACACAAGCAATTATTTCACTGATACTTAAAAAATCTAAAGATCCCTTGCTTTGTGAGTCATATCGTCCAATTAGTTTGCTATGTTGTGATTATAAAATTTTGGCAAAGGTCCTTGCTCGCAGACTCGAAGATGTTCTTCCTAAACTTATCCATCCAGACCAGACCAGGCAGGCAGATTTCCAGTAATTTGCAACGTCTCTTTAATGTAATTTATCAGCGCCGTGATGTCGAATCTGAAGTAGTGATATCCTTTGACGCCCAAAAAGCATTTGACAGAATTGAATATGACTTTTTGTTCACTACACTCAAAAAATTTGGATTCGGCCCAATTTACTGTACTTGGATCACCATTTTGTACACAGCACCACATGCGTCGGTACGAACAAATAAGGTCACTTCTAGTTTCTTTCCTCTCTCACGTGGAACTCGACAAGGATGCCCCCTTAGCCCCCTTTTGTTTGATATCGCTATTGAACCTCTGGCAATCATGATAAGGGACTCCGCTAATTTAACTGGTGTGCAGAGAGGTGGGCACGTAAACAAATTGTCCCTTTACGCTGATGACCTCCCGCTTTTTCTGTCTAAACCCAGTACCACAATACCTATTGCTCTAAACCTAATTGGAAAATTTGGACAGGTATCTGGCTATAGATTGAATCTATCAAAAAGTGTTATATTCCCAATCAACGAAAAGGCACATCAAATGACCTTCCATAGTCTCCCCTTTATAGTCAGTAAAGATAGTTTTGAGTATTTGGGCGTCCATGTAACATACGACTACAGTTGCTTGTTTAACAAAAATTTCACTAAGGCACTGAATAAGGCTAAATTAGACATGGAGAAGTGGTCAAAACTCCCTCTGTCTCTTGTAGAAAGAATAAACTCAGTCAAGATGACAGTCGTGCCAAGGTTCTTATATCTATTTCAAACTATACCAGTCTTTTTTCATAAGAAGTTTTTCAAAGAACTAAACAAACATATATCTGTATTCATTTGGAATAAAAACATTCCGAGAATTGGAAAGGAATATCTAGAGAGACAGAAAGAGGAGGGTGGATTATCCCTACCTAATTTCCTTTACTATTACTGGGCAACCAATATCCATAAGTTTTTGTACTGGTTTATGGATCAGTCGGATGCTGAATCTCCAGATTGGGTCTACCTGGAACAACATTCTAGCAGTCCAGTTTTGCTTAGCTCATTAATATGTAGCCCTTTACCATTAAGCAAATGTCACGGGACAAACAATCCAGTTGTTGGGGGCTCTCTAAAGATATGGTCCCAATTTAGGACTCATTTTTGATGTAGAAATGCTTTAACTGCATCTCTTGTGCGATGCAATGTCCAGTTCACCGCATCCCTGATAGATCCATCCTTTCAAAAGTGCCACGAGAGTGGCATAACTTGCATAAAGGGCCTTTTTGAAAGAGGCCAATTTATTTCTTTTGAACAGCTAAAAAGGGACTTCAGTGTCCCTCAGGGTGACTTCTTTAGGTATCTCCAAGTACGCAGTTCCGTGAAAGCTAATTTTTCATTAACGCTGCCTCGAATAACATGGATTGATGAATGTTTGGATATGAATCCGACTGATAAGGGCTTAGTATCAGCTATATATGGCAAAATCCAGAACACTGCATCCCCATCACTTAGACATCTGAAAGAATCATGGGAAGAAGAGTTAGGGGAACTATTTACTGATGCAGCCTGGCAGGCCGCAATTTCAAGAATCCACTCTTCTTCAATTTGCATTAGACATAGCCTGCTACAGTTTAAGGTGCTGCACAGATTACACCGGTCCCCTAATAAACTATCTAGAATGTTTCCTGGCTTAGAATCATCTTGTGTTAGGTGTGGGCACAGCCCTGCTGATCTCAGTCATATGTTCTGGCTTTGCCCCAGGCTCCTCCCCTTTTGGGAGTCAATCTTTAGGACGATTACATTTATATGTAAGAGGAATATTGATCGTAGTGCACTAACTGCCTTATTTGGGGCTGTCCCTCCAACAACACCAATAACAACGCAGCAGGCCAATGCCACAGCATTTGTTACACTACTTGCAAGATGCCTAATATTAGTCAATTGGAAGAGAGCTGCTCCTCCGTCTCATAAGCAATGGATAGAAGATGTTATGTTCCATCTGAAGCTTAAGCATCTGAAACATACAGTTAACGACTCAATTCAACAATACAACATCACCTGGCAGCCATTTCTTTTGTATTTTGAGACAAAGATCTCCTGAGCATATAGCCCTCCCACCTGCCCTCCCCTCTTCCCCTCTATATCCTCCTCCCTTCCCCTCCTTCCTGTCAGCACCTGTTGCCATTTTGGTTCTGTTTTTGTTTTTGTTTCATTGTTGTTATTACATGTTTAAAACAAATAAAAAGATTTGAATAAAAGAGTAGAATGGGAGGCAGAGCCTTCAGCTTTCAGGCCCCTCTTCTGTGGAACCAGCTCCCAGCTTGGATTCAGGAGACAGACACCCTCTCTATTTTTAAGATTAGGCTTAAAACTTTCCTCTTTGATCAAGCTTATAGTTAGGGCTGGATCAGGTGACCCTGAACCCTCCCTTAGTTATGCTGCTATAGGCCTAGGCTGCTGGGGGGGGTGTCCCACAATAGACTGTTTTTTTTTTTTTTATTCACCTTATTTACTTTGTTTATACTCCACTCTGCATTTAATCATTGATTGTTATTAATCTCTGGCTCTCTTCCACAGCATGTCTTTTCTCTCCCCTCAGCCCCCCCTCACAGCAGATGACCCCCCCTCCCTGAGCCTGGTTCTGCTGGAGGTTTCTTCCTGTTAAAAGGGAGTTTTTCCTTTCCACTGTCGCCAAGTGCTGCTCATAGGGATCGTTTTGACTGTTGTTTTCTCTGTATTATTGTAGGGTCTTTACCCACAATACAAAGCGCCTTGAGGCGACTCTTTGTTGTGATTTGGCGCTATATAAATAAAATTGAATTGAATAACACCTGAGCAGTGCCACAGACTTATCGACTCCATGCCACGCCGCATTGCTGCAGTAATCCAGGCAAAAGGAGCCCCAACTAAGTACTGAGTGCAGTACATGCTCATACTTTTCATGTTCATACTTTTCAGTTGGCCAACATTTCTAACATTTTTTTTTCCAACATTTTTTTGTATTGGTCTTAGGGACGCTTCACAAAGATCAACTTCTCTGTGCCGAAGAGAAGTCCGCATGATACCACAGCGTATGAAGGGACGCAGTACGAGTGCTGTATGTGCACAAAATTCAGTGACAGCGTAGTTTTCAGGTTTCTGGTGTTGTGTCAAAAAGGGATTTCCTTTTTTTTGCTTTTTCAATGTTTTTGCTTTGCTTATACCAGTAAATATACTGATCCTGGTACACAAGATTTATGAAGGGCTTATATATAAAATAAAGAAATGACTTGTTCTTACCCTCATTGATAAAGAATATATTGTAGTATCTGTTAAGATGTTAAAGAAGATAGTGAGAGATTGCCAGCAAAAGTTGCCCTTTTATTAACAATTAAATGGTTGCTGTGCACCGCAACCAAAACACTCCAGCTCTGACTCTCCCTCCGTGCACAAACAAGTTCAAGGACCAACAAAACGGTGGGAAATCACAGAACATCTGCACAGAACCATCTAACTTTAACAGAATCGCTACAATATGAAAATCACTTTGCCAAAAACTGACTGCAGCTTCTACCGTGTGATAGAAATGTTCTTTATGACTCAAAATGAACTGAGATCATTCATAAGAGACGATGTTTGAGATATGCTTGACAGATTATAGGCCCACAAGTCATTTACAACAATATAAATACCAGTAATAATTTTTTGGGCAAATACTGGAAATCATTTTTTTGGCACAAGACCGGCTATTCAGATGACAAATCGCTCCACTGCCACTGTGTACAGTGTGTACATTTTCCGTACATGCAGTGCAGTACACATTCAAATCAGCTTATTGCACTCTAAATTCTAATATTGGTATATCTGTTAATTACAGGGTGTACCCTGCATCTCGCCCTATGACAGCTGGCATAGGCTCCAGCCCTCCCTCGATCCTGTAAAGGATAAACAGAAGTGAACGGATGGATGGATTTTTATTAGTGCAACAATACAATGTTTTAATAGGTAGGAAAGAGTATATTTGATACCAAGATCTACAGAATTTTTCAACACCAGGATGTGTTTTTACAGATCTCTGCACACATGGGAGAAAAAAAAACTTAGGAAAACACGCACACACACGCACACATGCACGCATGCACACACACACACACAGCTTCAGCTTTTATTTTATGAATATATATATACGATATAGATAAACAGGTGTGTGTCCTCCATCACTGTGGTTGTTTATCAGCTGAGTGGCTGAGAGGAGAAGGGGGCGGGGCCACGCTGTGTGTGTTTGTGGTGATCAGTGAAGCAGTGATGGCCTGAGAGCAAGACAGTCAGTCAGGTTCATTCCTTCATGCCTGTACAGTTTTGCTGCAATCTCTCACCGATCCTTTCAACGTCCTGATGGACGCTGCCGTATGATTAACGTGGAAGCGCACGGCCTAAAATTAAAAAGTTTTACGAGATCTCACAAAACTCCGTCTTTTTTTCTCTCATGTCCCTTGTGGGGTTCCATAGTTTTAATACTTCCTAGTACATTACAATACCAAAGATCCAGGTGAAATTAAATGTCATGAAAAAATATCAACGTTTTCTTTGTACACTTTGGGGGGGGAACGAATATAATATATAAATTTCACTTTTTGAATGGAATTACTGAAATAAATGAACTTTTTCATAATATTCTAATTTTATGACCAGCACCTTTATGGTGTCCGGGGACGTGAATGGGCAGAGTTGGACCCAAATGCAGGACTCCGTAGGTCAACTTAAAAGTCTTTATTGTGAAATCACAAAACAAGAATACCAAAATCCTCTTGGAAGCAAAGCATGGAACATAATCCGGGATAAGACATGACACACCATCATGACCAGACAACAACACGACAACAAGCAGGGGAAACACAGGACTTAGAGGGCTGATGAGGGGAGTGGAAACAGCTGGTGAACCAAATTACACTAATGGCCCAGGGGAAGCAAAACAGAACATAACACACAGGGACCAGAAGACTATCACAATAAAACAGGAAGTGAAAACCACACCAAAATGCAGACTTGACATAAGAGGTGGTAAGCACCCAGGGAACCAAATCATGACCTTCCATGAGACACGGGGAAAGAATCTAAGACACAGACTGGACACTAAAGACTAGGGAACACTGGGAAACTGGAAATCAAAACACAACCTAAAACACAACCATGAACAGAAACAAAAGAAGCTCAAAGGAAAACACAATTCAAAGAACAAATCATAAACCAAAATGCTGGGTCGAAGGACCCAGGATCATGACATTAACAGTGACTCAGTGAAACGTCTCTGCTGCTGTCTCTAACACGCAGGTCGGTCAGTAAACTCACTCTGAGCTGTTTCTCCACAGTTTTAGCTTCACTTTCTGTCTCCTGCAGTTTGTCCGTCAGGCTCAATAATTAGATTTTATAAATCAAATGTAAAATTAGGATTCAGCTTCATCTGATGGAGATTCAAGTTATATAAATGATGACAGCAGACATTATAAAGAAATGATAGATTTGATAACAAACCTTTATTCTGTCTATGATGATGTCAGAGTGGGTCAGGCTGATTACAGTGACTCGTCATGCTCCACACTGACACGTGCGATCCTCCATCATCGGATTAAAATGGAGGCTCCGCCCTTTATTTACCTGTTGTCATGGTGATTCCTGAATGATGATGGCTTTCTTTCCTTACTCACGCAGGTGCTAAATCAGGGTGATCACACTCAGAGCTGATTGAACTGACTCTGATCAGCTGTTCTGGAACAGGTAACTCAGAGTTGTGATGTAACAGTGATGCTACAGTAATTACAGTAAATGTTTGAGAGGAGCTGACTGACAGTCTGGGACAGTTTGAGTTAGAAACACAGTTTGTGATGATTCTTTTACATACAGGGTTTTGCTAACAGTGATATGTACTGTAAAGTCATGAAGAGGCATTGATCCCAGAGTAACCAGAGGGTAAGAGACTGACTATAACAGCATCATGTGGTGTGCAGTACTAACATCACACAAAGCAAAGGTCAGCCCCTCTGATCATAAAGCACTGGGTTTTGCCCGTCTTCTGGGGCAGGCTTGGAGAACTTCCTGCTAAGGGAGCTGCAGGTGAAAACTATGAGTCCTGCCAATGAGCTTCAGTTTCTCTCTGTTATTGTAGGGTTGAGGCGACTTTTGGTCATATATATATATATATATATATAACACTGAACTGATGTTGAATTGCAAGGTAACAGACTTATCAATATCAATATCTCATCATTAGGGGAAGTTTAAGTCTGCCTGTCAAAAACATTTTGCATTATGTTTAATTACTGTATTAAGGAATTCATTTTCTCAGTAGCTGCCATGGTAAACTGAGAGCACATGACCATACTAAACAATGCTGTTATAAGGCTGACTTTCACACTGGGTCCATCTGTGTAATGTTTGGCGTTCTGCTTTAGGTTGTGGTTTGAATCTAGCAGGAAAAAATGAAACAAGGACAAAGTTCACTCTGCGCCGAACTGCTGATATTAATCTGTTAAATCTAAAGGATTTAAATCCCTTTTAAAAAACCTTTAGATCTTTTTATTATCTTTGCATTGAGGTCCAAGGTATCGTTCCAGAGTGCTGGTGCTATTTTAGAGAGAATTGATGTCAGTAGGTGATGGTTTTGTACATGCTGATCTTTTATCAATGTATAGAAAGAAAAAAACTGCTCCTGAGCACATTAGGCTTGCAGCAAATGCTGCTATGGCATATTAATATCTGAAACACTGCTGTGAGAAGTGAACCACCTTCATAACCTTGGAAACCCCAAATCCTGCTCACAGACTTCAAAACAACAATTTTATTTCTGTATTCAAACTGTTTTCTGTATCAAAGCAGTTTATCAACCCTCCCTCTGAAGAAGTGTGCATCTTCTGACCATGAAACAGTTTATAATTTGCCCCACCCTCCTCCACCTCTGTTGGTCTGTTTCCAGCCCCAGCTGCTGTCACTCATGCTGACGAGCTGTCTTAACGGTCTTTGGCTGAGGTAAAAGCCACTGCGTGCCCTGAGGAGGCAGCTGATTACAGCCAGTCACCTATGAATAAAACTGTGCACTGTGTTCACCATTAGAAAGGTTTCATTCTTTCATTTCTTCAAGCTTTCTGCTGCCATTTCCTGTGTGACATGCTCACTGCTGACCAGAGAGGGGAAAATGGTTGTTCATGACATCCTGGAAGAGTAGGGCCTCAAAAGCACAGAGACTGAAGTCACAAATAAAGTTGGCCTGGAGGAATATACTGCAGTAGGGGCTCAGGAGGTACAGCAGGTAATCAGAAAGAGGGGAGTTCAATCCCCTGGCTGCTCCAGTCTGCATGCCAAAGTATCCTTGAGCAAATTACTGAACCCTGAGCTGCTCTCTCATTTGATTGTGTCTGTATGTTAAATATGCTGGCTCATAGGGGTTCATCTGATTTCTGATGTTTGTAATATTGTTGGGTCTTTACCTTAAATATAAAGTGCTGTGAGGCGACGGGTGTTGTGATTTTCTTATATTAATTAAACTGAACTGAATTAAATCGACTACATGGAAAGCACTTAGCTGTAGAAAGAAGTACTTGTATGAATGTGTGTGAATGAGGCATGTTGTATAAAGTGCTCTGAGTGCTCATGTAGAGTAGAAAAATGCTTTATAAGAACCGGTACATAACGTTCAGGGAAATATTTTACAATTGGTCACAAGTACCAAAACTGTCACATACGCATTTATGATCAATCTTTGAATTCTTCTGAGGTAAAGTCAGTGCGACCTGCTCCATTTGATTGATCTTTGTGTTGAATCATACAGGTTACACATGTAGACTTTAGAAGCCTGAAATTACAGGCATTATTCTTTTACCATAATTTGCAAGATTCTGAACCCCAATCTGTCAATCATAGTGTCATAGTTCTTAAAGCGGTGTGTGTGTGTGTGTGTGTGTGTGTGTGTGTGTGTCTGTGTGTGTGTGTGTGAGAGAGAGACTGGGTGAATGCAGTTTCTAGATTAAGAAGCTCTTTGAGTGCTAAGTAAGCATTGAAAAGTGATATAAAGAGCACAGAGAGTCTGTGTGTGACTGATCTTGTCAGACGCTGATCCTGACAAGCAGACTGGATAGAACCACTAATTTACAAGTTCTTACAGAAGACGAACAGCAGAGTGAATAAAGGCAGAACCAGGACACACTGGTGACATCACTGCTGTGAAACTCATGTTTGGTGGTGTTTCCATTTACTGATCAAAATCCAAAGTATTTCTAACAGTCCTGGAATGGTGATTCTTCAGTCTGGAGTAGAGTTGTAGCACTCGAGATCGTTCTTGGTCTCGAGACCGCTTTTTGATGGTCTCGGTCTTGTCATGGACTCGGACCTTGCGGACTTGGGATTTTATTTTAAGACCAGTCAAGACCACAGCTCTGGAAATATCACTAAATTGCCAGAATATTGTCCAGTTTATTTGTTAACATCTTTGCTTTTATTGGATACAAATCATACTGATTCAAATCCAACAAAGATTGTGCTCCTCTGCCTCTCAAAGGAGCACCTCGCAGACTCCGCCCCGGCTAGGTCGCTGCTATCATTTCACCACAGTTTGCAATCTACCACAGAGCACGGACAGTTTCATTCACAGTGTGCACGTTTGATCTCACTATGGTCACGCGTGTGCTGCATAAATCGAAATAACAACCGGCATGAACACGAAGAGAAGTAAGAGGGAAAATGAAGATCAAAGGAAAATTTCAGGCTTCCGATTCAACAAAAAAATCCCAGCATGAAAGGTAAATACCAACCTTCATGTATTTGATACACAAACTGAAAATTTAATGCAAGTTTTAGGGCTGCAACGATTCTTGGAGTAACGCAATTTGATTATTAAAAATCCTCGACACAAATTTGTTGCTTTGATGTTTCTTTTCAACTCTGCAGCTCAGGTGTCTCCGTGTAAGCGGAGCATTTCCTCCACATTAGTTCTTCATCGCTGTAACAGATTTCCGTCATTTGGAAAAGAACAAAAACGACCCTTTAACACGAGTGGATCGCTGAGATGTTTTCCACGCCCCCACTTCTCTGTGCTGTGAGTGCGCATGTTTGAATGTGCGCGTGTGTTGTGCAGAGGATGTCAGCTGTTATTTTTTCTTTACGTCAGCTGTAGCCACCAGAACAGACCTACTGTATAACCACAGTGTACTGGGGAAAGGGGGGGCTGCCATTAGCACTAGCAATCGTTCGGTGCCCCCCCACCCCCTTCAGTACAGAGGGGATCCGTCAAAATGTTTTTTATCTTTAATCCCTGATTAGCAACTAAAAATAGAGCTGCAGTAGAAACGTAATTTGGAGGATGCTTGTGAATAAAAAGCATTACAGATTAAGCTCATTCAGCCCCCAGCAGCTGTTTTACATGCAGTCTGTCTGCACACCTGCAGCAAGTGCTGTTACTGAGACAGTGAGCTCAGGTGGAGTGAAAGGAGCTCTTGTTCCTGTAACCACTTTAAAACCTTTACTGGGAAACAGCTGGAGGTTCTTCATCAACCACCTGATCAGCAACATGAAGAAAAGAGAACTTTGTAGTAAAGTAAGGAATGTAAATAAGCTGCACACCAGACATACCATAAATATAACAATTTAAATAGAAATATAGCATCAAGTAGCATGTTGCAGAATTAATCTTCACAACAAGGTGAAGGTGTTGAAATAACTCTGTACAGCAGACAGAAATAAGACTGCATAGCAGAGAAACAGCAAAATCACATGCCGATGATTTCCTGGAAAAGAATGTGTGTTTTGGTCTGATGTTTTGTGTCTACAGGACCCAGATGAGGCCGTTAACAGGTGACAGTGAAGGGCACAGAAGCAGGAACTGATAAGCTGCTACATGCTTGCATATTTCAATAACTGTGTAACTGTGTCAGGTGTGTGTATAAAAGTTGAACTAAGATAGAGAGCGGGGTCAGACTTGTGTGAAGCTGCACTGACTGCATCAGGCAGCTCCAACAATTCTGAACCAGATTAATCTGTAAACTGTTTGAAATGGCTTTATTAAATTTAATAATTGGACTCCTTATTCTGTTGTTTTGTGTAATTCCTGTTCGATAAATGAACACGCAGAAACCTAAAGGCTTAAGCAGCAGCACACACTCTTATTATTTAAATTCCTTCAGTAGCTGCTCCATCCACCCTGTTTGTTTCACACAGAGAAACATCTGCAGCACGGAAGTTAAAATATGCTGATGAATTGTTAAAATGAAAATTTATTTCTTATCCAATTACTTGATTAATTGATGGAGTAATCAATTGAATACTTGATTACTAAAATAATTGATAGTTGCAGCCCTACGTGTATTCAGAAAGCCATAGTCAAACATTAGTTTTCAGTAGAGCTATGACAGGCCTCTAAGAATAAAATAACTACAGTTCCCAGCAAGACGATGTCACTTCCTGTTGTTGCATTAAAACGTGATAGTTTATGCTCACAACATGGTGGCTGATATTCAAATGTAGGAAATGCTTTTAGCAGCTGAGGAATCTGGATTATGTTTTTGTTGTGTATGTTTTTTATGTGATTTCTGCAAACACAGTGGAAGGAAACGGCACTCTGGGACACATTAAATGCTTGATATATAAATGTAACTTTTCTGGATTATATGCAAAAATTATCACTCTATCGATCTAATAAGGCCTGATTTAGAGTTCTGCATTGATCCTTTGTGTATAACTGAAAATCCTCTCTGAAATGTAACTACATGTCCAAAAAAACTGATTACTGCTTTCCAGTTACATCTTAGGCCCCATCACTCAATAGCTCAGTAGGTAGAGCAGGTCACCTACTGATCGGAAGGTCAGCGGTTCGAATCCTGGCTACTCCGGGCTACATGCCAATGTATCCTTGGGCAAGATACTTAACCCCAAGTTGCTCTCCGACCGTTCTGTCGGAGTATGAATGCGTGTGAATGTGCCCACCAGCTCACCCTGATTCTCACCAGGATTTTCAACCTCTCCCTGGCCCAAGCAGTCATCCCCCCCTGCCTAAAAACAGCCACAATCATCCCCGTGCCCAAAAGGTCATCTGTCAACAGCCTACATGATTACCGCCCTGTGGCCCTCACACTGGTAATCATGAAGTGCTTTGAGAGGCTGGTTCTCCAGCACATCAAAGACCATCTGCCCCCCACTTTCGACACCCATCAGTTTGCATATCGTGCAAACAGATCCACAGAGGACGCCATCGCTGTAGCTCTCCACTCTGTGTTGAGCCACTTGGAGCAGCAGCAGAGCTACGCTCGCATGCTCTTTGTGGATTACAGCTCAGCGTTCAACACAATCATCCCGGACATTCTCACCACCAAACTGCACACCCTGGGCCTCCCCCCTCTCACATGTTCCTGGATCAAGGACTTCTTAACCAACCGGCCCCAGACTGTGAGACTTGGCCCCCATCTCTCCTCCACCCGCACACTGAGCACTGGCTCCCCACAGGGCTGTATGCTGAGCCCCTCCTGTACTGCCTCTACACCCATGACTGCAGTCCGGCCCACAATAACAACCTCATCGTCAAATTTGCTGACGACACCACAGTGGTCGGACTCATCTCAAAGGGAGATGAGGCAGCTTACAGAGAGGAGGTCTTGAAGTTGACAGCCTGGTGTTCAGAGAACAACCTGGTACTGAACACCATGAAAACCAAAGAGATCATCATCGACTTCAGGAAGCACAGGACTGACCCAGCTCCCCTCTACATCAACGGTGAGCGTGTGGAGAGGGTCCACACCTTCAGGTTTCTCGGTGTCCTCATCTCTGCTTATCTCTCTTGGTCAGATAACATCACAGCTGTCATCAAGAAGGCTCAGCAGTGACTTCACTTCCTGAGGGTCCTCAGGAAGAACAACTTGGACTCAAACCTGCTGCTGACCTTCTACCGCTCATCCATTGAGAGCCTGCTGACCTACTGTATCACAGTATGGTACGGCAGCTGCACTGAGGCAGACAGGGTCAGGCTTCAGAGGGTAGTCAAGACAGCACAAAGAATCGTTGGCTGCCCTCTCCCCTCCCTGATGGACATCTACACCTCCCGCTGCATCAGCAGAGCCAGGAACATCATCAAGGACAGCTCACACCCTGGCTTTGACCTGTTTGACCTGCTGCCCTCTGGCAGGAGCTACAGGAGCATCAAAGCCAGAACAAACAGACTCAAGAACAGTTTCTTCGCCAGAGCAATCACCACCCTGAACTCACACACTCACCCACCGTAACTGTGCAACACCCACATCTCTGTGCAATATTATATTATTCATACTGAACAATATCTATCACTCCTATATTGTGTAATATCCAGTATTCATTCACTAGTGCAATATTCATTCACCAAGTGCAATATTCATCATCTTCATTATTATATGTATACACGCATTTACTTTCCTACAATGTACAGATGCACCAATGTAGGTATGTATGTATATATTTTATACATTCTATTTTTTGTATATTTTACACATTGTTTATTTTCTGTATATCTCTTGATCACATTGATTATACTAGATTATAATATTTTTATAATATTTCTATTTTCATTTTAGAGAGTTTGATTTCTGTTACATGGCACTGAACAGGAGTGGCCCTCCAATCTCATTGTACATCGTGTATAATGACAATAAAGGCATTCTATTCTATTCTATTCTATTCTATTCTAAAAGCACTTAGCTTTGTAAAAAAATGGAAGTGCTTGTATGAATGGGAGTGCATGGGTGAATGCAAACAGGTTGTATAAGCGCTTTGAGTGCTCATACTGAGTAGAAAAGCGCTATATAAGAACTAGTCCATTTACCATTACCATTTACAAGTGGGAGCGGCATTTAGCGGTTAGCATTAGCTTACTAATTAGCATTAGCGTTAGCGCTGGGGTGAGAAATATTTCTTGCTAGAACCCTGAAGTTACCATGGCCACCACCAATGGTAACGGCAGAGAAGTAAGTAAGTTGTTTCTCCGCCATTAGTACATTGAGCTAGTGGTGGGCAGATCGATCCTAATATCGATAATATGGATGCCAACGTTGGTATTGGTATTGATCAATATCAGTGTAATGAGATCGATACTTTGGCTTCAGTTTCTCTCCTGTATGCAGCGCTGCGGTTTCATCAAAGATGCGAGCTGACTAAGTATCATTTCTGTCACAGCACAGAGCAGGCACACTCTGCTCCTCCCCTCCCCACAGTGTTTTGTTATACTGTCATGTGACGCATAACATATTTTAATTGGGGGAAAAAAAAGAATTTGCTATGAAACATTTAAAGCAAATTTCAATTTAAATTTGTAGAAAATTAGTGAATGGACATTTTTTATTAAATTTTTGTATTGTACTTTCTGAACGATCTACCTGGAAAAAAGTTTGCATTTGTTCTTGAGTGATGATTTTGTACACTTAATTTATGAAAAAAAAACTTGTGCAATCCGTCCATCTATGCTTCTGTACCTCCAAAATTCACAAGAATGGTAAATAGACTAGTTCTTATATAGGGCTTTTCTACTCCAGCTGAGCGCTCACGTTTGCATTAACGCATTCACACAAGCACTGCATTCTATATCTAAGGGCTTTCTATCTAACATTTGTTCTCCAACAGTTGCATCAGAGTGCTCTCTGGGGTTCAGTATCTTGCCCAAGGACACTTTGGCACGCAGACTGGAGCAGCCAAGGATTAAAACCCCAGCCTCCTGTAGAGGAGCTGCTCTACCTCCTGAGCTACAGCCATAGAACTGCTACTCCTGCTAGAGTCCTATGGTCATATTTTGTTTGATTAATTTGTCCTGGATATTTGCAAGCCTCCTTGACTTTTCAGTGGATTTTAATTATGATTTTAGCAAACTGATGGCCACAAAATTGAGATTTTCATTCTGTATTTCACAAATTACAATAACAGTGAACTGTGCTGGATCATGTGGCTGATGAGCTACTATGTTATTGATATTCTGGTTTAAATATAATGAAAGCCACAAGCTGCGATGATCAAGCCCTCACTCCTGGCGTGAGTCCAGCTGTGGTACGGTCGGGCTGTTCTGCACTCGCAGGTTGCCGTGGTCGCGAGCATCACGGGCTCACCTGGATGCTGTCAGCCCAGTAGGGTACTCGTACCTCGCGTCGTTCGGCCACCGAACGTCTCCTACGCCCACTAGGTGGCATCAGCGAGTGTCCACTAATTCACATGTCATGATGCTGTATATAATGCCTGCACCCTTCAATGAAAATTTAATGCTCATTGGTTGATTATCAGTATACTGCTGATTTCCTTTCTCCACTAGATAGTGTTATGAGCGTGATGCAAAGCTAGTAGGTAGGTGTGTCCAGACTCGCTCACACTCTCATGAAGAATGTGAAGTTTGGGACCGATTGGACGATGTATATTTGAGATGTGACAATTTGGTGTCCTGTGGTATATGACTGAAATGCCCAAATCAAAGTGTTGTTACGGCAACCCCGTTTGAGATTCTATAAAAGCTTGGATAACTTTTGATGGGCTACTTGTGTAGATGATCTGGAGTGATTTTGGTCTCACTGAGTCAAATGCCCTAGGAGGAGTTCTGAAAATGGCAAAAAATGACACAAAATGACACCTTAAATTAAGGATGGCTGACTTCCTGTTGGGTTTTGGGTATGGCTCCAAGAGACTTTTTGCACATATTAGGAGGTTACATGAGCCTGCATAATTTCAGATATGCAGATAAAATGCAGCTCTGGGACTGTATATAAAACATGGTATTTTATGATATTTCCAGTACCCACAAGGTGGCACTTTTACTGACTATATTCATATCAATGTGTTCAGGACAGGAGGCTTATCAAAGCACTGTAGTTTGGTGCAGATTGGGCAAATTGGCTTTGAGTTAATGCCATTTTTGTTGTCATGGCGAAACATCAAAATTCACCATCCTGCCAAAATTTCATACATGTACGTGAAACACAGCAGTGGGAATTAAACTAAAGGTGGCGCTGTAGAGCCATTTTGAAAGAGCCATGCCTGAAACCATTAAAATGTTTCATGAGTTTTTGAGCATGATTAGGCCCTCAAAAAAGCACTTCATTTGCCTGAAAAATCAAAGCAGATACAATGATTAACGCTGCTTGGTTTGACTCTGTAGGGGGTGCTATCTTGCCAATTACCATTCTGACTTTATGCATTTAGCATGATTACACCTACGGTTTTGCAGCCAGCCACTGAAATGAAATGCAAAATCAGAGTGTTGCTACGGTAACATCATTTAATATTCTACAACGCCTTCGACAGCTTTTGATGGTCCACTTGTCTTGACGATGTTGAGACATTTTGGTCTCACTGGGTTGAACGCCCTAGGAGGAGTTTGTTAAAATATGAGACACTGAAATCTGTATGGGGTAGGTGTTCTCATGGGCATGTCCATATCAGGTTAACAAAGGCTGGAGCCTGCCAAGCTGAGAGGCCAGCAGCTTGTTTGTGGGTGCACCTGTGGATAAACCTCTGGTCTCTGATGGGAGATTAGCAAGCTGGACATGAAACAGTTCATGTATAAAGGTTCATTTACATCTGCTGCTGCTAAAAAAGGTGTCATCGATTTAACTGTCTGTGAAGCTGGATTTATGAAGTAAGTGTTTAAAGTTATAGTTTTTACAGCACATCTTGTACCAATGCTTAATGTGATTTCACTTTGCTACTAATAGACTTACATTAATTTATGTTAGCTAACTAGAGACAGGACCAATAACTCAGTGGACAATAAGAAAACTGAAATTCCATTCTAAAATACATTGCATTCTGTCCTGATATACAGTGGTGCTATACGTGCTCTAAAAACTATAACAACTTCACAAACAGAACCGCATACACATCTGTAAAAGTCACCACACGCCATTGGGTAAAAAAGTAAACTGCACAGCATCCTTACAGTGGCTGGCTCTGGCTACAAGCAGCTGGAATTTGTGAAGTCAGATCTGCCAATGAAACCTTTGAAACACTTAAAAGTGCAGAAGAAATGATGAAATGTAAAAAAAGATAATATTGCTGATGGTTGCACAGAAAACCTTTTCCAATGCTCTGCGCAGGGCATTTCAAGCTGCCTGAATGTAACCACAAATATGATGTAGTTACATGAAACCAATGATGAATGAATGATCAGATTCCAACATGAACTCATCACACATGCTTATTACTACACTAATGATCAGTTCAGTTTTATTTATATAGTGTCAATTCAAAACAACAGCTGCCTCAAAGTGCTTTATATTAAAGGTAAAGACGCTGCAACACCAGAGAGAAAACCTCAACAAGCAGACGATCCCCTGTGAGTAAAGCATTTGGCAACAGCAGTGGGGAAAAACTCTCTTTTAACAGAAAGAAGCCTCTAGTAGAGCCACGCTGAGAGAGAGGCAGCCATCAGCCTCCACTGAGTGAGGAGAGATGGGACAGAGAAGGAAAAAAAGGAGAGCGTCGGCAAACGGGACAAAACACAAAGTGAGAACTGTTGAAATTGAAGACTGCCTTTGGTACACATAACTACCAGTGACAGCATTCACTGAGAAGAGGTCAGAGGCTATTAAACAAAAGGAGGAGAAATATCAGGAGAAAGTGTTTTTTGGGGATTGTAATCTTGGCTCCACTGATGGTGAACATGTGTGGACCATTTGCAGATCAGAGGCTGCAGGGCTTCTACTGTGTGAAAGTGCTTGCATCTAAGATCAGCAGTGTGTAAGTGGTGCAGCGATCTGCCCCACAAAATGAGAATAGATCTGTTTGGTTTTTTAAACAGAAAAGCTATCCAAAAATAAAGCTCAGCACATCCTACCATTGTATTCTGTTTACGATTCACAGCCCAATACAAAATGAGCCTGCAGGTATAGCAACTACAAAAATATATTGTGCTGCACCTCCATTCACTGTGCAGTTAATGTAGCTATGGGGTACATTTTAGGAGAATAATAATAATACATTTTAAAACTACTGATATGATCCAAAACTAACCAGAAATGTTGTGAGGATGGGATTGAACAGAGATCTGTTTATGGAAGATTAATTCTATTCCTGTCTTATTATTATTTATGCGCGAGTTTGGATCTTTTTTAAGGATGTGACGAGGAAACAAAACACAGTGTGAGGCTGACGTGTTCAATGCTTCTTCATGTGGTTGGTTGTGAATAGCTGCTCCCTGTAAGACGTCCATGATTAGCGCTGTCAGAGTCTGATTCTGCTGCAGGATGATCAAAGAAGTACTGGAGGGAGCAGTCATAGTCTGTGAATCATAGATTTGAAGGGCAAAGTCGGAATAGCCTCTGTGGTCGGTAAGACTGCAGGCAAACGGGGCCTCGTCATATCCCATCTGTAGCTCTTCCTATTAACTTTTAATCTGGAGTGGTGTGAAACTCCATCGTACTGGAATGCAGCATGTCCTGTGTTCTTCTTTTCTGATCTCCTCATAAAAATGTATAATTTCCCCTGTCACCATGGGAGAACTAGAGGACAGCGTTAATGTATTCCAGAAAAACTGGAATGCATAAAGAGCTCGGAGCGCTGCCAATATAGGATGTGCCACAAGCACTATGATTACAAGTTATCCCTTCAGGAATAATTCAGCACAATGCAAACTTTCTCTGCTCCATTTCTAATTAATCATATTTGCAAAAAGCTTAATACTGTATGGCATGTTGTAAAGCTCAGAAGACAGAAGCCATCAACGGGGAAGTGTGCTTAAAGGAAAATGGTTCACTGAGTTCAGCCTGAAAACCACGAGCAAAGTATCAGAGTTCAAGAAAAGATGTTTGAGGTTTGAATGTGAGCTTTTCTCTAAATCCTGAACAGCAAAACTTGTAATTTAAAAATTTCATTTGACCCGGGGGGGGGGGCTATCCCAGCTGTCACAGGGCAAGAGGCAGGGTACACCTGTACAGGTCACCAGCCTGTCACAGGGCCAACACAGAGAGACAAACAACCACTCACACTTACATCCACACCTATGGGCAATTTGGAGTGACCAATTAACCTAACCCCACTAACTGTATGTCTTTGCACTGTGGGAGGAAACCCACACAGACATGGGGAGAACATGCAAACTCCACACATGCTACATTTCCACTGTCACGGTGCCAGTGCTCATGCCACTGCTGGTGTTGGTTCAATGAACCGGTGAAACGCTTCAGAACAAGCCCGCGTTTCCACCACGCTTTGTGAACTGCTCCTTTACGTATGAGCGTGGGCGGGGCCTCGTCTGGACACGGAAGCCGAAGCGCACCAACGTGGGAGAACACGCTCTCCTTTCTGTGCTGCAAATACGTTTTAGGGTCCAAACCAAACTACTGCAGCATCTGTGTGCAGCACAGAGGGAAACACAGACAGCGATTAGAGCAAGACGACAAGTACGCACTTTGTGTCCTTTTATCTGTGAAATGAACTGATACAAAGCAGCAAGTTCAGCCTTAGAGCCCAACCTAATTCACAGCCGTGAAAATCGCTTCGCTTTTCTCATGTAATACACACATGCAGTGAAATAGCAGTGGAAAACTTTACATTGAGAAAGCAGAGTCACGCCCCTCTGCCGCTTTTGTGGTGCATTCTTAATTAGAGACCAGCTAGCTTGCGGGGCCCGAGTTGAACTCGTTTTTCGACCGAGCACCGAGTTCATTCGCGGTGGAAAAACCACTGAACGGTTCAAATACTGGCACTGGAACCCTGCTGGTGGACAAAGGGTCACAGAAAGGCCCGAGCCAAGGTGGGATGGAACCCAGTCCTTCTAGCTGTGAGGAGCAGCGCTAACCACCACGCCACCATGCTACACAATGATTAAAATTAATTTCTTGAAGTTTTGGTCCATATTATCTACCAGCTACTGGCAGAGACAGCAGTCACTCGAGACCATAAGATCAGACTGACCAACCTGTGCACCACCTGGATTGATTACAAGAAAGCCTCAGTGCCGCACACATGGATCCTGGAATGCCTAGAACTGTAGAAGATCAACAAGAGTCTTCATCAGGAACCCAATGGGGATGTGGAGAACAACACTAGAAGCCAACTTCAAGCCAATTGCACAAGTGACCATCAAGTGTGGGATTTGCCAAGGAGATGCTCTGTCCCCACTGCTGTTCTGCATAGGCCTGAATCCCTGCAGCCAGATCATTAACAAGACTGGCTGCGGATACTGACTATAGAATGGAACAAACATCAGGCATATGATGCACCAAGCAGTCAGGAACATATAGGCACAGGTATAATTTCCAAACTGTGGGTTTTATTGTACCCAAAAAAGGACAAAAAAATGACATAAACAAATACAAACTCCTGAAAATAAGATGTATTTTAAGAAAGTGGGCCCATAAAAGAGGTCAACAAAACTTTATAGAAAGGCTATGCTTAACAAAATAACAGAACTCAACCAACTGAGAGACAGCTCAACCTAGATAATATCTGAGTAAACTGTTTTAAATGCCACAGGGGAAGCCAGAGAGACAAGAACTATATCTGAAACAGAAAAAGACAGTGAATCAGACATCGATTCACTGATCCACACCACACAGATCTACAGCAACAATATTAGAATGTCATTCAGACTGGAGAAGTGTAGTTGGATGGTAACAAAGAGAGGGAAGGTAGACAAAAACAAGGGAATCACACTGCCAGAAGGCAACATTGCAGACATGGAAGACAGCTACAAGTACTGTACCTTGGAATCCAATGGGCAAATGGGAGCCATGAAGAGGCTGCTATAAAAGCTGCAACCAAGTACCTGCAGAGAGTAAGGCAAGTGCTAAAGAGTCAGCTGAATGGGAAGAACAAGATCCCGGCAATCAACTCCTACTCCTCCTCCTGGGGTGTACCACACCAGGCAAGACCCCAGGTGCAGGCTGTGCAGAGATGCTCCTGAGACAATGCAGCACATAACAGCAGGGTGCAAGATGCTAGCAGGCAGGGCATACATGGAACGCTATAACCAAGTGGCCGGCATAGTATACACGAACATCTGTGCCGAGTATGACCTGGAAGTCCCGAGGTCAAAATGGGACACACCCCCGCAGCTAGTTGAGAACGATCGAGCTAAGATCCTTTTGGACTTCCAGATACAGACAGAAAAACTAGTAATGGCTAACCAACTGGACATAGTATCGGTGGACAAACAGAGACAGAAAGCCATGGTGACAGATGTAGGAGAGGCTTCAGCAGATTTCAGCAGTGACATCTGAGATCTCTGTCCCGAAGAATGGGAGGCAGAGCCTTCAGCTTTCAGGCCCCTCTTCTGTGGAACCAGCTTCCAGCTTGGATTCAGGAGACAGACACCCTCTCTATTTTTAAGATTAGGCTTAAAACTTTCCTTTATGATAAAGCTTATAGTTAGGGCTGGATCAGGTGACCCTGAACCCTCCCTTAGTTAAGCTGCTATAGGCCTAGTCTGCTGGGGGGTTCCCATAATGCACTGTTTCTTTTCATTTACCTCTTTTTACTCTGTTTATACTCCACTTTGCATTTAATAGTTATTATTAATCTCTGTCTCTCTCCCCTCAGCAGATGACCCCCCCTCCCTGAGCCTGGTTCTGTTAAAGGGAGTTTTTCCTTCCCACTGTCACCAAGTGCTTGCTTGGGGTCTTACGCTTACTGGGGGTCACTTTGACTGTTGGGTTTTCTCTGTATTATTGGAGGGTCTTTACCTTATAGCCTTAAAGCACCTTGAGGCGACTGTTTGTTGTGATTTGGTGCTATACAAAAAAAAACTGAATTGAATTGAAGACTGCAGTCATAAGAACAGCTGAGATACTGCACAGGATCCTATATGAGTTCAATGAAATGGACTCATCATTTCAAAACTGCATTTCTATTCTATTCAATTTTATTTATATAGGGCCAAATCATAACATCAGCCACATCAAGGTGCTTCATGTTATAAGTAAAAGACCCTACAATCATACATTTAGACAATATTGTGGTCTAATATAAAGATATTTTGATCTGAAACATGCAAAGGTGGCAAATATGCAAAATAAATAATAAAAATAACCCTAAGAAATCGGAAAGGGGGAAAAGCTTTTTCATGGGAACAGAAGTTAACAGCGTGCACACCTGTGCATTGGTGCTAAAGACAGGCGAGGTAGTGATCCCACAGATATAAAACCAGCAACCTGAAATTATGCAGAATCATTCTGTCTGCTGAATGGCTGAGAAAAATGAGTATCAGTGTTACTGAATTATTACACAGCCAGTTTCATACCCAGCAAAGATTTTTTTCTTTAAAGAACAAAGACAAAGCAGTCTCACAGTAGAGTAAGATAAATTAACTCCCTCAAGATTTCCCACTTGAATATCTCATGTCTACATTTTCTTGCAATCTTCTCAGTATAAATCTATCTGCCTTCAGTTGCTTTATTAGAGCAGGCAGAATCCGAATACACTCTCAGTCTGTTTTATGTGTGTATTATCAGTCTTCCTTTGTTTCCTGGAAAATGGGAGTATTTGTTGAACTTACATTTACATGCACAGTCTATATATACTGTCAAAAATCCATCAGGAAAACTGACGAGTTTGCAGACAAACAGGAAGTCTCACTGCAGTCCACCTGCAAAAGCCCACAACACAGATTACACAGATTCTCCTACTCCAGAATCAGAGCATCACTGTCAGGAAACATGAGTGCGAGCTGAGGAAGGCTCAGCAGAAAAATAATTTTACAAAACTCAAAGTAATAAATGCATTGTGCTAAACCACCATCTAAGCACGAAATGGATAACTGACTTTTTAACAGTAATATACTGTAGCTGTATAAAGACAGTTTTGAACCAGTGTTTTCTCCTGTGCATTAGTACTTAGCCATGACAGAGCTGCCTGTTGTGTTCAGTGCGCTCTCAGCTTGAGTCTATGGAGACGGGAATACTGTGCACTCCAGACCAGAGTCCACGACCTGAAGACCGTGGGGCTGCTAAATCCAGCTGGAAAATGCTTGGAGGCCACGAGCATCATATAAAGTACATACATAGTAAAGTAAAAGTTTCCAAGCTTGAATTAAAGTTTGGGTTTAGTTTTTTGAAGCTCCAGCAGGCAGTGGCTCACTGAGCATCGTAGCTGCACAGATCGCGGTCAGCTCCACAGAAAAACCTCATATTATTATTCCCAGAGTGGTATACTTACAGCAGAGGAGCTGTGACTAGAGCAACTAAGAGCTTAGAAAGACCTCTTTAGCAGGAGTTTTCTTTGGGTGTCCATCCAGCAGGTGTACTAATGTAAAGGTAACAGGGGAAGCTTTGCGTGCTCTCCACTGTTGCATCACTTTTTCTTTTCCAGGAAGAAAATGCTGTAAGAACTGAAGTGAGGAAACCGCTGCTGTAGTCACAATAGCTTTCCATCTTTGCTTGATGAGACATTTCAGCAGCTCATCATTGCATAATGTGCCCAGTGTTTTCTGTGTGATCATGTATTGAAAAGATAGAAGCAGTCACTGTGGTACCAACTACAGGATGCTATTTTAACTTCATTGCAAGTATTAGTAATACTTTTACTAGCTAAGACTTGCATGTTTGACTTGCAGGCTGGATGGGTAACCTGGTCACTGACTTTCTCCCAGAGTCCAGAGGGCATGAATGGTTAAAAATTGGCCATCTGCACATTTGATCAATTCCATAAGTGCACTGAAGTGCAATATGAACATCTCTGAAAAAGATAAATGTACCCTGTGGTCTGAGGCACTTTGAGTGGTCATATAGGAAATCATATAAAATGTTAGGCCGTGGTCTCCATATCATGCGTATATCATTCAGCATCAGTGGTGCCTTCCCAGATGTCAGGTAAAATGAGCATGCAGTTTTTCATAAAGAATAACAGCTATCAGTTTGTGATCAGCTGTCTTTGTGCTATTTTTGACTGAATAAAAGGTTTGAATGATCAATTCTGTTTATATTCACATGTTTAAGGGCTGGAGGTGTACATTCTCTGTATACATTGACATTTTTCTTCAGGAAAAAAATGAGTCAGTTTGCTGTTTGCAGATTTTCAGCTTGTAAACATTAAACACTGGTGCTTTTGGAAAATGCTGTTTTTCAATGTTTCTACTGTTTTTCAGATTATACTTTGACCCCATATCATCCTCCCTTTGCTCACGATATGTACAGTTCTTCGAGCTACAGGACACATCGCTGCATTGTTTGCTTCTGGTTTGTTCTCGTCATGGGAGCAGGAAGGTGAAATCAATAGAATCTTCTCTCTTAGGGCCCCTTGATGACTGGCTTGGCTCCGTTTCTCTGTAGCTGTCTAGGCATCAATCTGGCTTCCACTTTAGTGAGAGAGCTCTCATGTGCTCCTGGGCTTGGAAGTGCAGAATGTCATGACCCTCTTTTATCGAGACAGGACAGATCTTCAAGCAGCTCCTCCTTCTGCTAACTTGTAAGTGACACAGGAATGTGTGCTGTCTGCCAAAGAAGGAGGTAATTTTGCAGCATGCTGCATCAACCTTAACTTTAAACTGGCCCACTTAAACTTGACACTGGGTTCTTGTTTTATTTCAGCAGCCTGGGTCTTTTCTAAAACGCTTCTCTCCTCACTCCCTACTCTGAGTGTAGTGCAGAGAGAATGAGCCGACTCTACCACAGCAGTTTCAAGGCTGACCAAACTATTCCAGAGCAGCAGTTAATCTGTTTTTGCATCAATATTCATTATATCAATATTCACAGCCTCGCACACTTGCAGTTGCACTGTTCTGTTGAGGGAATAAATGGCCTTTTATGAGAAACAAAATTAACCTGAAAATGTTTTAACTCTGTCAGACTTTTTTGGACATTTGAGTTTAAATGAAATTGAAATTACGCTTAAAATGACACATTTTAACACAATAACACACAATAAACATTGTGTTTTGCACATGGTCAATACTCAAATGTTGAAATTTATAATTTGCATGTACACGCACCTCTACGTTGGTGCTGCTGCATCCTCTTTTATTTTATCTACTGCCAAATTAAAACTGAATATCTGAGTCACTCGTGTTCAAGAGGCCCAACAATCAGCACTGCATTTCAGAACAAAAGCCAAATACATGAAGGCCGAGAAACCCTCTGTAGACCTCTATAATGAAAATGTGGCAGGGCGTGGATCAGGGAAGGACTGAAAATCAGTTTTACAGTGGTCTCAATAACTGTGGTTGCAATCACCAGGAATTTCCCTGGATTTCACCATTAGGACAAAAGACCTAACCAAGGAACTAAGACCATGTTGCTAGATTAATAAAAGACAGGCAAGATGGAGTAAACGGCATCAGCAGCTGGTGCAGCCGTGCAGGACTCTGAATCAAAGTATGCAATGAAAACAGCATCAAGTGATGTCACAGCTCCAAAGTTTAGTTAGTTTATTACTTTTGCTATCGAGGAGCTGGAGATGTTTCACATATCGTGTACGTCAGCATCAGTTAGCTGAGAGCATGATGTGTTTTTGTTTTTAAAAATTGAGTTCAGTCTAAAATCACTGCAGCGTATCTATGAGCAGAAAGCATCTGCAGATTCTCAGCCCATACTGGCAGTTTTCCTGCTCTCATGTGTTTAGATTGTTCTGAAAGTCTCCCCATCAGCGTTCTCATTTATTGAGTTTGATATTGGAAGTTTAGGACGCCGCCCCCTCAGACTGCAGCTCTGGAAGAGGCAGGGCTGAGGCCGGAGGAAGCCACTGCAGATACTTTAATTATCCACTGGGGCTGAATTATGGATCTCCAGAATTTTCATTTTCATGGCATTTTAGATACAGAAGGCAGGGAAGTGCTCCATATTAAGCAGTGCTCAAAACATACAAAGTCTGATTATTAATACTTTTGGTAACACAATGGCTCACATATATACTTTAATATAAACTGTCTAAAGTCATTTAGCTACTTCAGTGATGATTTAAAAGAAATGCTTTCCTTCACCGTGGACATTTTACTTTAGGACTACATAGATATGACTTTTATTACAACACTTCCTCAGTTAAACAAGTTTCTGCTTCGCAGGCTACAATTTACATATATTACACAGAAGAAAGTGGATTTCTGATAAAAACACACAGCGAGAGAAGCAGACAGCAGATTGAAAGAGTCTCTGGGAAAGTCTGCAGAAATATTTAGCAAGAGCTCAAGATAAGGAAAGACAGGCATGTATATCCAGGGTTTGCAGAGAAACAGCAAAAATTCTGCCCTAATTTTCCATTTTCAGCATTTAACCCTGAGCTGCCAGTCTGTGCACGGAGGAATTAAACAGCAGCATCAGAGACGCTAACAGGGAGGCACTTCTTCTGCTAATATCCAGCTCATCACTGAGCTCGAGGATATCTTTTTTCACATGCACTTGATAATATTCAGCATATATGCATCTGGAGCCATTGCAGGCCACAGTGACGGTCCACAGTGACGGTCCACAGTGACTGTCCACAGTGACGGTCCACAGTGATGGTCCACAGGAGCTTTCAGACAGTGAGCAGCAACTAAATAACCACCGCGAGTCTAAGAGCAGCAAAAAGATTCAGTCCCCTCACAGCTGCAGTCTACTCAATGAAAGCTTATTAAAGTCTTAGCATGGCAACGTGCAACATCTGTAAAAATATACCTGGAGTAAATGTGAAAATGTTACATACATATTAATTCAATTCTGTTTTATTTATACAGCCATAAAAAACAATCAGCTCAAGATGCTTTCTATTATACAATATTATAATATTACAGTGTAAAGTACAAAAATATTAAGCATGCCAACAGCTGCAAAAATAGCCTTACAAGAGCAACTGTAATTTGTAATTTCCACCCCTACAAATATGGTTAGTAAATCAAGTTTTATGCTTGATCTGCATAAAAACTTCATCAGTAAGACGTGGATAAACTTTGCTTTGTTTATGCACTGATGATGCTGACTTGGGTTGATAGCATTGAAATATCAGCTCCGGCCAGCACAGGTGAAGGGAGGGGGACAGTCATGCTTGATTACTAATTAATTAGACTCTATCTTTAAGAAAAATAAGCACCCAATTTTGTCTTAACACAAAATAATTTCATCATTTTGAGGTCTTTAACATTGTTCTGCGCTGCAATCAGAATAATATTTGTGAGACTTTCCTTTGTCAAATAAAACATTTTAGTTGGGCTGTGTCAGGATGTGCTGTGTGTCAGGCAGGAATTGGACCCACTGCAGGACTCGTCAAACAGGACTGACCTTCAGTTTTATTTGCTGGTTAACTCGGGACCAACAAACTAAAAATAAACTGGGCTGATCAGGAGCCAGAAATACATAAACTAGGAAACTAGTCAGAAACCACCTGGAACACACGGAACAAGAGAACACACAGCAGGAGGGAAGTCCTCGACAACAGCGTGACAAAGAACCGAGGAGGACGGAGACGATACATACACAAGAGGTAACGAGGGGAGAGCAGGTGAACAGAATGACACTAACGAGACAAGGGGAAGCAAAGTGCAGACAAAACAGGGGACTGCCAAAATAAAACAGGAAGTGAAGACAAGGAAACAGAAACACAGACTTGATACAGGAAATCAGACACAAGAGACTCAGCACAGGGGAAGACCAAGGGTGAAAAAACAGGGAGAACTAAAGTCTAAAGACACTGGGAAAAGGAGAACACACAATGAACACTAAACAAACCAAGAAGAAACTAATGCACTGAGGAATGTTTGAAACAATGTAACAGTCCATATCTGACATATTGTGTGGAAGTGTGGGGTAGCACCTGTAAAACTCATACAGATTCGATTCTTCTTCTACAGAAGAGAGCTGTTAGAATTATAAATGGAAGTGGATATAGAGACCATACAAATCCAATATTTATACAACTAAATTTATTGAAATTTAATGAATTGATAGAATACAATATTTTAAAAATAATGTACAAAGTGCATAAACAAATATTACCAATCAATATTCAACATAGATTTGTTAAAAGAGAAAGTAAATATAATCTAAAAGGAACTGAAATTTTAAAAAAACCAAGATTTCGAACAATGACTATGGAAAGATGTATTTCAGTTAAAGGTGTCAATTTATGGAACAATCTTGACAGTGAGATAAAGCAATCTCAGTCTCTTTCTATATTTAAAAGAAAATTGAAAATTATTATGATGAAGCGATATGGTACTGAATAAGTTGATGTTTTGTATTTTTTGTTGTGTATACTGTAACTGTATATTTGAAGTAAGCCACTAACAGTCTTCCAAGCTGAATAGCTAAAACTTATTTTTATTTGTTTTTTTTTTGTTTTGTTTTTTTTGGTGTCTGTGTGTTTGTGTGAATGAGGGGCAGATATTATGAGTTTATACTTCTTTCTGCTCCTTTTCATTCATGATTTTTTTCTCTTTGGTTATAAAAATTATTTATATGTTGATTGAATGAAATAAAAATGAAAATGAAAATGAAAAATGAACATAAAACTAACTAAAGTCAAAAACACTGGGTAACAGACCCAGGACCATTACATTACAGTCGCTGGACAACCTGCTGGTCTGAATAAACTCTGGTTTGTCCCAGCAAACAGCTGATTGAATTTCTTGTCAGTACATGTTCTGCAGATACTTTTACAACACTGCAGGTATGTCAGTCAAACCAGGAGATATTTCTATTTTAAATATTACAAAGCTCTACAGGTATGATGGCAATGATGTGATGATATCCCCGAAACTTTGAGATCTGCCTGGGAAGTAGCCTGACTCACTTTAACTAAACATTTCAATTTGTGTACATTTATGTGTAGCACACTGAGTGTGTAAAGTATGGTATTGGAACAAGAACACTGAGGTATGCAGACAGTGAACTGGACAGCTCACTGCCACCTGAGCCACAACCACTGAATGACTGACTACATCCCCTTTACATTAGGTTTGTTTGTTTCTTTCTTTCTTTCTTTCTTTCTTTCTTTCTTTCTTTCTTTCTTTCTTTCTTTCTTTCTTTCTTTCTTTCTTTGAAGAGTTTCAGTCAGGTTTCAGAATTCATCACAGTACAGAAACAGCATTAGTGAAGGTTACCAATGATCTTCTTAGAGCCTCTGACAGTGGACTCATCTCTGTTCTTGTCCTGTTGGACCTCAGTGCAGCTTTGATACTGTTGACCATAACATTTTATTACAGAGATTAGAGCTTGCTATAGGTATTAAAGGTACTGCACTGCAGTGGTTTGAATCATATTTATCTCATAGACTCCAATTTGTTCATGTAAATTCAATTCAATTTTATTAATTTATATAGTGCCAAATCACAAGAACAGTTATGTCAACAGAGAAAACCCCAACAATTAGATGACCTATGAGCAGCACTTGGTGACAGTGGGAAGGAAAAACTCCCTTTAACAGGAAGAAACCTCCATCAGAACCAGGCTCAGGGAGGGGGGGGTCATCTGCTGAGGGGGGAGAGAGACAGGACAAAAGACACACTGTGGAAGAGAGACAGAGATTAATAATAACTAATGATTAAATACAGAGTGGGGTATAAACAGAGTAAAAAGAGGTGAATGAAACGAAACACTCAGGATTTGAGATGTTTTAAAGGCGGAAAGTTTCAAGAACAAGTATTAATTAGATATGGTTTTTCTCTTACTATCCTTGTACCGTATGTACATCATGTCAGTCACATATAGTTTTTGCATATTTGTTGTAAAAATAAATTTCCCACCAATGCACTTGGGGTAACGCCTAATGACAAAAGCTTTGTTTTGTTTGAAAAGAGCTCAGAAAGTGAACACAACCACTTAGCCCAAGAACGCCTTCAAACACAAGCACCCACTGTACAAGCAAGTAAAAGGAGAACTATATGCTCTATAGTCTTGTTTACCTTTTCATAAGTTCTGGCAGAGGATATGTGAAGATCTGTCCACATGGTTTAGCTGTCGTGTCTCTGCTGTCTGGTCTCTGCTGTCTCAGGCTCCAGGGGGGGGTGGGTTGGCGTCGGAATGTCCGGTTTGCCGGGGGGGGGCCGTCTGTCATGGGACAGTTGGGGTGGATAGAACACCATGTTTCCAGCTCAGTCCAGATTGTCTTGTCTCTTGTTTGTATCTATTGTCAAATGAATGGGTGTAATGAGCAGGCTGCCCTCTGCAGTGGGGGCGGTGGCTCCGATCTCGGTTGCTGCTGTGCTCCAGAGTGTTGTCGCTGCGGGCCCGGGTGTCTACTGAGCCGGTGGAAGATGGCTCTTTTCTTCTGGGTCGTTCTTTTTCTTCCCGGTCCTATACCCACACACACACTCACGCTACACATCACTCACATATGCAGGGTCTCGGAGAGGCCACATGTGGAGCTGCGCGACCATATAATCATCATTACTCACAACACATCCTGATACACACAGGACCTTGGGGGACAGGCATGCTACCCAAAGGTTGATGAGATGGGACTGCTGAAGTAGCCCCACTCGGACCCTCACTACTGTCTGTTCCTCAATTTTAATTGCACCTTAGACATAGCCCAACCGGTCGCAGCAGATGACCCCCCCTCCTGGAGGTTTCTTCCTGTGTAAAGGGAGTTTTTCCTTTCCACTGTCACCAAGTGCTGCTCATAGGGGGTCATTTTGACTGTTGGGTTTTCTCTGTATTATTGTGGGGTCTTTACCCACAATACAAAGCGCCGTGAGGCGACTGTTGTGATTTGGCGCTATATAAATAAAATTGAATTGAATTAAGGGTTTTGGGGGGACTATGTGGGCGAGCATAACAACTAGCAGTTGGGGCTTGGGCACAACTATCCCCTCAATTTTAACAGCACCAAACATACCTCATACATTCAGAAACATAAAGACATACACTTATCTAATTACCTGGGGCGATGCAGGTGGGTCATCCTACACCCCTTGCCTGGGATGGGGGTTCGGGTGGGGCTTCGTGGGCATGGCCGGCGATGTCCTGGGGTTGCTGTTGGCCCGGGGGAGTGTCCACTTGCCCCTGCTTCAGAGGGTCGGTGGATGAGGATCAATGTGTGTCTTGGTGCATTTGTCACAGTGTTTATCTTTGTTTGTGGGTGTATATGGGTGGGGGAATGCATGTAGAATGTAGATCTATCCGTCTCGGGCTTCTGGTGGGCGGAGCTGCAGCTTTCCACCCTTGTTACATTTCATGACATGGACACAGACACTCACGCTTACTCATGCAGGCACAGTATAGCAGGGTTGTTGGTTTGTGTAGCCACGCTTTGTTTCTGTCTTGTTTTTTCCTTATAAATTATTTTTCTAGGTATTGTTTATTGTATGCTGTTTTATCTTTTTTTTTAACGCAGCAGTTGATGAACCCTTATGATTTATTTGCTGTGCTCTGTCCTCATATCTTCTTTTCCTATTTTCTCCTTTTTTTTCTTTTTTTTCTCTCTTCTCTCTCAGCCTGTCAACTCTGGCATCACAAGGACACCTGTACATGTATGGGGAAAATAACACAAATTAATAAAATAATAGGACAAACATTAACAGGAGGACCCTATAGAGGATCTGTAGAGCTCATCTTCTAAGAGTAAATATGTCTGGCACAACAGTGCATTCAGATCACAATTCTGGTTGCAGTATCTGCCAGACCTGACAGGCTGAAAAAAAACTCCTTCAAGAGCTCCACAATTAAAGTGATTAAACTGTGGTGGTGAGACCTAGATGAAGGCAAGGCAAACATTTAATCCTTGGAGCAGAGTCACTGCTTCTTCACACCAAAAGGAGCCAGCTGGGGAGGTTGGTCAGAGAGATTCCTCCATTTGGAGGTTTACTGGGTATATTCAGCTGGACCATCCATCCATTCTTATCCTGTTCAGGGTCACAGGGGGCCTGGAGCCCATCCCAGCTGTCATAGGGTAAGAGGCCAGGTACACCCTGTACAGGTCACAGCGCCAACACAGAGTGTTTAGAGTGACCAATTAATCTAACCCCAGTAAGTGCATGTCTTTGGACTGTGGGAGGAAACCCACGCAGACACGGGGAGAACATGCAAACTCCACACAGAAAGGTGGATTCGAACCCAGACCTTCAAGCGGTCCTTCTAGCTGTGAGGCAGCAGTGCTAACCACCACACCACTGTACTGACATTCAGCTGCACATGGCAGAAAATGGATAGATGGACAAATTAAGTTTATGAATGACTTTATAAATAATTGATATCAGTGTTAAATTTGTCATCACTTTGCTGTTTTGGGTCATTGAATGGAAAGTAAACACTATAAAGTGTGATTGGTCCTTTCTGAAGTATGCACAGTGACACTGTGGCTCAGAGCCTGCTCATCTGGGGCTTTGCTGTGTGAAGTTCACACGTTCTCTCTGTGCCGGTGTGGGTTTTCTCCTGGTGCTCTGGTTTCCTCCCACAAGTCAAACATGATTGATTCTGTTTTTTTATGCATCATAAACAGCATTTCTATTCTATTCCCAGTATATGTAATCCTTTATTGTGCAAACAGAAAAAAGTACACAGAGAATCATCTTAGCAGGAAGAGGATTGAAACATCAACAAAAATAAAAAGGTCAATAAAGGTGCAATTCCTTTCTTCCATAATCAGGAACTTGCAATACCAAAAAAATATTTGGTCATTATTTTTTCATTTTATCATTGTGTACAGTGTGTCAGCTTTTGTTAAATGCCAATAAAAGATAGACACTCTGTTGGATTGTAGAACCTGGGGCTTTTTGCGGGGCCAGCTAAGGGCACCAGCACCAACTGAATGAATCCTCCTGAGATTGAGCCAAAACATGTGAGAGCTGCAGCTCATCCCTCATTATTGATGTGTAGAAGGCCCTGCAGGCCTTCAGTTCACACTGCGCTGCGATTTCTCACTGTCAGTTTTTCTTTGTCTGCTATTTGCATGATACACTGTGGATAAGAGCCCTGAAGCTGGAAACATGTGTGTTGCACTTGTCTTCTGCTGCAAGAATATCACACTCTTTATCTCTGTACAAATATGTGTTACAGCTTACCATAAAAAAAAGATAACATGGGAAATAGAAGTCAGCTGAGTGATGAAATTATAATAATTAAGAGAGGCCATTCACTTACTTTGCGTGCTTCAATCATTACTCGCTCGGATGTCTTCATGTTCAATGAGAAGCAAGAAAAAACTTCCTCTGCAGCACTTTTTGACATGGCCCAGAATCAAAGCACAGTAACGATTACTAGAACATCAATAATAATTTAAAGAGCACATTCCCCTTGCTAATTAGCATGCCAGTGTCACCTCTTCTCCAACTCAATAATGTGACTGTGTGCATACAGATCATGTGTGTGTGTGAAGCTCTGCTAATGAGAGCATTAGCCACCACCATTAAAACTCTGGATCTGTTCAGAAGCCCTGTCCATATATAATTGTATATCATCATAACCCACGGCTGATTAAAGCCGTGACTGTGGTACTTAATGTGTCATTACGAAGTGCACAGTTGAACCATATGCTGCTGCTGCTCTTTGACCAGTTCGGCAGCATATGAAGCTAGTGTAAAGTTAACGGAATAAGGTTAATGGCTAAATATGGAAATTCAGACGCTAGCCTGAAGCTTCGAGACGTTTTCTCACTGGTGACTGTGAAGATATCCGCTACATGAGTATGCTACATGAATATGCAGCACAGTGGTGGAGTGGTTAGACTGGTTGCCCCACAGCAAGAAGGTTCCTGGTTTGAACCCTGGCTGGGGCCTTTCTGTGTGGAGCTTTCATGCTCTCCCTGTTCCTGAGTGGGTCTCCTTCCTTAAGTGGTGATTCTAATTTGAGACATGGGTGTAATATGGATAAAGTACTTAAAATGTGACTTATAGTGCTTTGAGTGGTTAGCAAAGGTGGGAAGTAAAGAAGTACAAATACTTTGTTACTGTACTTAAGTAGAATTTTCAGGTATCTGTACTCTACTTGAGTATTTATTTTCCTGGCAGCTTTTGGCTTTCTGCATGTTCAAACAGACGCGTTACTTTAGGTTTAACATCTGAGGGAAACTTTTATTTCTGTGCCTTCAAACATCAAAGTGATCTGAGCCTAAATGGAGGAACAATAACAAATAAGGGACACAAAGACAGGAAAGAGGCAAAACCATATCATTTATGTATCATTCATGTATCATTTATAGCGCTGTACTCGGGGGTTAAAGTGGTCGCGGTACTTCAGCATCGAGCTAGTGCTACAGCTCATTTCAAATGCAATTTTTCTAACAAGTATCAGCAGACACAAACAGTCTGCAGTTTGTTTGAGTCTGTGAGGTAAAGGTCCAGCTGCTGTGTTTCCAGGGAGAGAAAAGAGAGAAGCTCACTCACAGATGGAGAAAGATGGAAGAGAGGACGGGAGAGGAAGAGAAGAGGTTAGATTTAAAGGGAGGGACTGCTCAGAGACATCTGATAAACTAGAAATTTAAAGCTTACATTTTAAAATCAGATATCGGCCCAGTGTATATTTTAAAGTTATGTTTTTTTTTCATATCGTGAACCATCCTGCAACGTCCTCTGTGGACTGGTGTACAGCAGCTGTGGTGTTGATGGTCAGAGTTACAGGTTACATCAGTGCAGCAGAGATGAGTTTGAATCAAAGCTGCTGATGCTGAGATTCATTCACTGTATGCTGTCAGTGTGGGGATGGAGATCAGCTCAGAGAGCTGTGAAATGCTGGGTTACATCTTGTTGAATTTGGTTGTGTAAATCCACACAGAGCAGTAAACCTCAGAGCAGCAGCAACAGCTGATCACAGCCTGACACAAAGAAAATCTACTACTGTGATTCGTTTCCCCACACTGAGCCACTACAACCAATCTTAGGGTTCCTCCACCTGCTGAATCCCACTGTAACCCCTGACTGGGCTCATTTTCCTGTTCAGGTGATGAGGCAGAGTGACCCTCTACAGTGTATGTCACAGCAAACAGAGCTTCTTTTTTTAACTTCTCTTTTGTTTTCTCTGCTCATGTTCTACATAACAGTTGAGTGCATTCATAGAATTACAATTTAGATTGAAACAAAGTTTGTATACTCATGTAATAATATTGTTTTATTATTACATTAATATAGCACGAGGTTCAGTTAGCTTTGCACAAAAATAGCTTCTTGCTGATGGTCTTGTAGCCAGTCCAGCCTCGTGCAGGTCTACAATCCCTGACATCCTCTGACAGCTCCTTGGTCTTTGCCTGTGGAGGCAGTAGTATTATTGCAGGGTCTTTATCTCACAATATAATGCACCATGAGGTGACTGTTGTTGTGATTGTGTGAAATAAAATTGAAATAATGGAGAGGTTGGCGTGGAAGACATTGATTGACAGACGTGCTTCATATTCATAATGAGCTGAGATCTGGAGTATCTGTAACTGATTGATTGATTGTAATCTGTATGAAACATGGCACACAGCTAATCTGTGGGAGCCAGAGGTTGTAATGGATCAAACTCATTTCACTCAATCAATTTAAAGCTTTTATGTAATCTGTTTTTTTCTGGGTTTTTGGTTGAATTTAGCAGGAGATCAAATAATTATCCCCCCCAATGTATAAGAGCAAAATTAGGTGAAGTTTGGTTTTTATGAAGTCAGTTATTATATTGATCAAAGCATAGACCATTGCAGCATACTATAACATGAACAGCCTAAAACCTGTCGTATTGATTCAAAATCGGCTGTGGAATCACTGTCGTCTGCAGCCACACACAGAGAGGACACACAAATTGTCTGCAATGCTCCACAGAATGTGTTTTAATAAAAATTAGGTGCTGCCTTATTTTTGGCTGTGGACACAGTGGACAGCTGCAGAGAGGAGCGCACATGAGGAACGTGTGTTGAGTCCATGATCAGTCCACAATTCACATAATGGCTCCGTAATCCATATGTTCAGTCCACTAACAGTCAGCCTGAAGGTGGCGGATGGTTTGCATGTGCTGCAGACTGATGTAGATGACTTAGTGGAATGGAAACTTAGGGGAAAATCACTGGCAGAGGACTGCGACTGTTGGCATGTGACTGCATGCAGACTGCAGGGACTGCGTGTCCATTGTGGAGGGCTTGCAGAGGTCCTATACGTATATAAGGTGGCTGGCAGACAGCCCTTCATTCTGTCTTCAGCTGTGAACCAGTTCACTTCTCCAGCTATGCTCCACACTCCTCTCAGAAGACTTTACAGTCATCAGCATGCCCATGAAGGGCTGAGGTCCTGGTCAAAAGTCTCCACTGAAGCAGAAGAATAAGCCTGCTGCACCTCCATCTTCTGCTTCTTTGGATCAGGAACCTCCTACTTTTGACAGTCAGCCAATAGATATTGATTATTTTTTTAAAACCTTTATTTTGCCAGGTAAAATGTTTGAGAACCAGTTCTCATTTACAAATGTTGATGAGACTCAAGCTCACCAAGAAGATACAGATGGCACCAGTGGGGCTTCATTTATGGTTCCTCCTCCTCCTCCTGCTGCAGATGAAGATGAGCAGCAAGGAAGAAAAAAGAGAAGCGCTGACCTCTAGATCTCACAGAGGAGCAGAAGGCAGACATTGCTGAGTGGTACGGGAGTCTGACTTTCCTCTATAATAACAAGCTGAATGACTGCAAGGCCAGACTGCACTAAGATAAAGCTAGAGAGTTGGGTTAGGCTTCCAAACAGCTGTAAACATGGATCAAGACACAGAGGGATGAAGTGGGCAAGCTTACAGACCCGAGGAAGAAGTCAGGCTATGAGGCCTGAAAGACAAGAGATTTCTCTGGCTCTCTTCCACAGTGTGTCTTTTGTCCTGTCTCTCTCCCCTCACCCCCAACCGGTCACAGCAGATGACTGCCCCTCCCCGAGCCTGCGTCTGCTGGGGGTTTCTTTCCAAAGGGATTATTTTTCCCACTGTTGCTACATGCTTTCTTTGGGGTGGCTGTAGCTCAGGAAGCAGAGGAGGTCACTTAGTAATCTAAAGGTTGGCTCTTCAATCCCTGACTGCTCCAGTCTTCAGTCTTCCTTGGGCAAAATACTGAACCCCAAGTTGCTCTCTGATACAACTGTCGGAGTATGAATGTGTCTGAATAGAAAGCACTTAAATGCAGAAAGAAGCGCTTGGATGGATGGATGAATGAGGCATATTGTTTAAAGCACTTTGAGTGCTCAGAGTAGAAAATCACTAAAAAAGAACCAGTCCATTTACCATTCACAGGGGGTTGTTTTCACTGTTGGGTTTCCTCTGTAATTACTGTAGGGTCTTTACAGTATAAAGCACCTTGAGGTGTTGTTAATTAGCGCTATATAAATAAAATTGAATTGAATTCAGATTTGTCTCAAGAACATTGGCTTCCTGCAGGGTTTTATGAAAAGATGGGCCAGAGACAAGTGTCAGATATGGGGTGTGCCTTCTTCCACAGAAGAGCCCACAGGACCAGCTGATGCAAAATGTGTTCAATGTGTAGAAAGTGTTCAAAATTTGTAATTTGTTCAGGGTATCAATTCTTATTGCATTAAATCACATTTAATGTTCAATTGGATTACAATGTACGAAGAGTCTCCTTTTGATTGAAATTATGCCAAATTTCATGGGGTAATAACATAATAAGATACTTTGATTGAAACCATATAGACAGTTGTAAAGTGACAAAGTATATAACGACAGTTCTGGCAACAGTGGCAATAATTTAAAGCAATAGTTTCAGAGTATGAATACAGTCCAGACATAACTCACACCTGTCGTCTCACCATGAAACTCTGCCAGCTTCAGAGTTCAAATACTGGATGAGGTACTGCCTTTGCACTCCCTCTTTGGCTGCCCTGTTGGTGTTCCCTCTGTAGACCTGTTCCACGGCAGGCAGGTGGGAATTTTTCCTCCATTCCCCTGGGATACTTCCATGGCTGTCTGGCAGTTCTTGATCCACTGGGCAAGACTGCAATGAATAGTTTCTCATTTTTAGGAAATGATGTAGGATGCAGCAAGCACATGTGATGGTGCTGACTGTCTCAGGACTCTGCTGCATGGTGCTGAGGAGGCACCTGAAATGGGCAGCAAGCAGTCAAAATGTATTTTCAACTACTCCTTCACAATCTCTCATGGAAGACTGTTCACCTGTCACATTCCTCAGAGGCCGGGGTTTGGAGAACCAGGACTTCAGAGCAAAGGCATCATCTCCAGTAATGTATTAGCAATGTGTTGGTCATCACTTGGCACGGGTCCGGCTCAGGGAGATTGAGATTGCCCTCTTCAATGAGCTCCTTTGAAGAAGTGGAGGCAAAGACTCCTGTATCAGATCCAGCACCATTGTGGCAATGTCAATGTACATGAATCTGTAATCTGCACCAACCAGAATCAAGAGGACAATGGAGAAGAAGCCCTTGTAGTTGTAGAAGAACCAGTCTGTCAAACCACTTCATGATTACTGGTGTGAGGCTCAAAGCAGGGTAATCGTTTAGGCTGCTGATGGATGACTTCTTTGGCAGGGGTATGATTGTGGCTGTTTTTAGGCAGGGAGGATGACGGCTTGGGCCACAGAGAGGTTGAAAATCCTAGTGAGCATCAAGGTAGCCCTGCAACAGGGCTATGGAAGCCATGGAAGGTCAGTGTTCCTGTGGTGTCTCAAAGTGAGCAAAGAAGCAGTTAAGTTCTACTGATGTTATACGACCCGCGAGATGATTTCATACAGCTACAGTGTATCACAAAAGTGAGTACACCCCTCACATTTCTGCAGATATTTAAGTATATCTTTTCATGGGACAACACTGACAAAATGACACTTTGACTCAATGAAAAGTAGTCTCTTTCATTGTGTCAAAGTGTCATTTTACGCAACGCATCCGGTGTGAAATGGTCTTAACCTACATACACACTGGACGCGCTGCGTTTTTGCGAATACATCGCGCTCATAAAGCGCACTGTGAAAGAAATGAAGTCGACATGAAGCGATGATGTAATGAGGTCCTGATGTTTCTAAACAAGAGAAGAAGAAACAGATTCTGGGCTCATCCACCTCATAAGAAAGCAGCAGCAGGGAGAGTTTCATGGTTTGATCCCGGAGTTGAAGCTGCATCACGACTGCTTTCACGCATATTTCAGGATGTCAGTGGACAGTTTGAGCTCCTGTTGGCAGAGTTGGGATCACATGTGAGGACCCGGAGCAGCGTGTAGCTGTGTGTCTGAGGTGAAACAGTACGATTCTACTATTCCCACATCACTGTATATTCAGTGCATCAGTGATTGTTTTAGCGCACATGTTGCTAAATGCAGCGCTCTGATTGGTCAGATCTGTTTGTTCGATTGCGAAAGTCAGAAAAATCAAACTTGATCCAAAAAAGTAAATGCTGCAAAATCGTCCTGTGAAATGATGCGGTCGGTGTGAACGGCTGCATTAAGAACAGGAGAGTCCAAAAAATATTTTTAAGGCACGAAACATTCGCAGAGAATTTACGCCTCCGGTGTGTAAAGGCCTTTAGGCCTTGAGTCGGCCTTTCTCTGCGATATAATGAAGCATCTTAATACATCCGTGCAACTTCGGGTACGGGACCGTGTGATTATGCATGTGATTGCCCCCCCCCCCCCAAAAAAAAAAAAATCGGATCAGGTCTCCAGTGCTTTTGCTGATAAGCTGGACACACTGCGCAGTTTACTCAGTATTTTTCCAACTGTGAAGAAATTCACATCACAGTTTTTACCTGAAAAAAATAGCAAATTTTCATAAGCTTAAAAATATTTTCATTTTTCCTGATGTTATTTTTGAAGAAAAATATAATTTTTTAAATTATATTTAATGTGTTGAGGAAAACGTTGCTCTATTCTGACCATTCAGATTCATATTGCTGATTAAAATTATTATTTTTAATCCTGTTTGGCTCATGACTCAGACTGTGTCTTCAATTTTGGCCCGTCCTATGATTGAGTTTGATACCCCAGCTTTAATACCTATAGTATGCTCTAATCTCTGTAATAAAATGTTATGATCAACAGTATCAAAGCTGCACTGAGGTCCAACAGGACAAGAACAGAGATGAGTCCACTGTCAGAGGCTGTAAGAAGATCATTGGTAACCTTCACTAATGCTGTTTCTGTACTGTGATGTATTTAAATATGATATATATTTTTTTTTTACTAAGTTTAATTCTTTCAGGAACCATGTACAAAAAACATTAATCACATAAATGGAAAAGATGCTTTGTACCAGATTTAGCTTTCAGCTAATTTCCATCTGCAGTCCCTGGACAAATGAATGAAAAATAAAAGCTGATGTTTATTAATTATACCACGGAGTCAGGCACTTCTGATGTGAGGCTTTCCTTTTCAGAGGATCCACAGTCATACGCAGTGAGGATGTAAAACTATAGAAAATGTAATTGTCCTTTGTTGGAGCAGAGTTTTTCTCCACTCTGTTAACACATGACATTAACGAAGATAAGTTACAGCACTTTCAGACATACTTCTACTGTGATGAAATTTATTCCCCACTGCTGCGTAATCCATTGTTGTAAATTTAAATGTTATCAAGAAATCTCTGCTGAAATGATCTGGAGCTGGGGGAGAATGCTGGACAGGCCTGGCGCACCTCAACATATATTGTCACTGACGGCTGGTCAGGAGTGGGCATTCCACACTGCAGTTAACTAGGCAACCCTCTAATGTATTTAGCACACATGTTGCCCGGTATCCAGTAACAATGGCCTTGAAGTCCACAAAAGTTTAACTTGGAACCCATCGACTTTTTATGTGTTTATGTCACAAGTCATTGATTTTCTATTGCCTCTGGTCAGCATATCCCTTCTAATTGCTTCCTGTGTGGATGCCCCTTTGGCCCTCCACTTAGCTCTAGCTCTGAAACCCTGTCGTCTCCTCCAGAATTACAGGCCTCGTTCTGGGCATTAGGACTTGCAGTGTGATCAGCTAGTTAAGATTCCCCATTGCAAAGAGTATATTGTGAAGAAACAACATGATTAGACTAGCAAAACTCAAATTCAGAGACTTGTGATATGAAAAAAAAAGTGTGATACAGTCAATTAAAAAACAAAAGACATAAACAGGAGTTGCTGTAACAGGCTGCCACTCAGCACAACACCAGGAAGTGAAACCACATTGATACTTTGCTTCATTCGATACTCTCAAAGCACTTTAAGTGTATAAACACTTTGAGCACGTTTTAAGACAAATATTCTGTAGTATTCATGTAAGAATCATTTTCTGAGTTCCTCAGATTTTACAGGTGCCCTGTAAGCAGCCTTGAGTATTTATTATACGTGTTTCCTCAAAGCAGATGTGCTGAATGTTCTTTCAGACACAGTGCAGCAAATTTTTCATTTATATCAGGGAAGGGAATGCTGAATTCTTGTCCCATATTGAAAAATGTTCACTGAGGAGCAAATCTTTGCTCAGCTTAATCTCAGCTAAAGGTGTCAGCCTCCTGTGGTCTTACACCACCTGCAAAAAATGGTCTAATTTCACAGAGATTAGAAGTGACCACCCTCACCATAATTAATCTACATAAACCTTCCACCCAGGGAGCCTGGGGTCCTATCATGAATTTGAGATCAGCAGCTCAACAGTCTTCGTGGACTTCCTCAGAGAGATAACAATCTAAAATGCTTCTCTCCTGTCTGTTTTATCTCTGCTAATATGGCTCATTACTCCCCCAGACTTGCTTTTAGCCGCTGGTAAGAAAAGATGTAGGACACCTTCAGATCCTCCATGTCATATCAGCCTGCATTGCACATCTCCATGTCCTCATTTGGAGAGTGTGTTTAAGAACTGTGTTTATCCAGAGAGCGCTGCTGCACTCGCTGCTGTTTTCCAGTCGTTTCCTGCTCTCACACACTCTGTGCATCAACACCTGGGAGCTGCCTTTAAGTATATCACTCAGGAGCACTAGGATGGACGCTGCTGAGTGAAGCAGGAGTGTTACTCATCACCTTCTCCTCCTACACATTTCTCCAGCATGCCAAGATGCTTGGAAATGCTCATCTGGCTGCCCTGAAGAAGAAAAAATGCACTGGCAAGTAAGTATTACAACCTATTTACATTACTGATGTGTACATTCATAAAGCACCTTTAGACGACTGTTGTTATGATTACACTGAGGTGAATGAATGTTTGCTCCCCGATGCCAGAGAACAGCAAAAATGACCAAGGCTGGAAGCAGGGAGTAGCTGATTAGCAACAGGCTGCAAACTTTGCATGGCTGGATTTTTTTTTCCTTCCAACATTTTCCATCAGGTGAGTTCAGGTTAGGGATTTGTGGTGTACATAGGGAGTTGAACAGGATACAACTCCCCCACCACTGCAGTGTATGAAACCCACTGTTGTGAGGACGAGAGGCAGGGTACATCCTGTACAGGCCGCCAGACGGTCACAGGGCTAACACAGAGAGACAGACAACCATTCACACCTGTGGGCAATTTAGAATCAGCAATTAACCTGACCCCAGTAAGTGCAAGTCTTTGGACCCAGACACAGGGAGAACATGCAAACTCCACACAGAGAGGGCCAAGGTGGTTTTGTAGATGTGTGTGTGTGTGTGTGTGTGTGTGTGTGTATATATATATATAGAGAGAGAGAGAGAGAGATTCCTTCACTCTCTAATAAAATTCCATGGGGAGATTTAAAATGGAGCACAGAATCACTACTGAAGGTGTAAAAGCTTGTTTCACACCACAGTGCACAACAAACAGGCAGTCTGGCGGTGGTGAGTTGTGCACCTGAACTGATTGCTAACCAGAATGCTCAACACTTCAGTAAAAAACGGGCTGGAAGTCACACTTAATCACGGTTTGCAGAGCTTCCCACCTTTACACTTTACGGTAAATTATGGTTCATAACTTATAATGGAGACCCCTGGGATTAAACGCCCCCAAAAAAGCAGAATTGGTTGCTTTGCCCTGAGAGGAATTGTTATTACTTGTGCTGAGTCATGAATAATGGATCAAGTTGCTATATAATCTGTGGGTGATAACTGCCCCAATCAGCATGGAGCCAAAGTCTTGAAACAGAAAGCAGGGAACAAAAAAGAAGATGACTTCTTTTCCAGGATGATGGGCAGTATGCAGCATCAGCCTTCCCTCTAATAAACCCCGACCTTCCCCATACCAGCTGTGACATAACCACCTTTTTACATTCCATTTTGTTGTTTGTAAATCCATCCATCTTGGCAAAGTGTGCAGGCAGAGGTCTGACTAGAGATGTGGAGGATCGCTATAGCAACAGCAACTATAGGATGTTTTATGTCCGCAGCAAAATCAGCCTGCTATCCACTCCATAGATGGATATCGGTAACATCTCTTAGGTAAGTGATTGTATTACAGCGACTGACGGGACTAAAGCACATCTATTTCAGAGCACTATTCTTTGGATTGTGTTAGAGAGCTGAATAACAAGCAGATTCAGGAGGACGCATGGAGCAGCTGCAGAGCAACTGCTCCCCCACATGACAGTAGGTGGTACTGCATGTCCCTGAACTCCATGCTCCCCCATGAAGAACTACTCACCGTTTTAGAGGACACACCTACGCATCAGATGTAATCCAGTGCATGTGCCCAGTGACACACAATCAGGACAGCTAACCCACACACGCACACACACACAAGTGCATGCTACCAATGTACAAGCTCAAATGACTGTTGACATCCATGCAGCCACTACACTAACAAAATCTTCAAATACAATGCTATACAATGCTTTTATTTACAACATTTATCTTTTTTTTTTTACATAGACATAAATTCAGTGGATACAATGTACACAGGAAAAATAACATCAAGGACTGAGAATGAATTTACTCCACTTGATATAAAGCTGTGCTCTCAGTTTAGTCCTCTGGTTTACTGAGCTCATTGATTTTAGAAATTATAACGCTGCAGTATCAGGAAGCTGGAAGACAATGCAGGAAATGGATTTAGTGGGAAACTGAGCAGGCAACATGAGGTCATTAGTAAAAATGAAATGAGTTAACTATGAAGCAGTTTCACTCAGATTCCTGTCGGAGCAGAAAAGCTACGTACCGCTAAGTCTAAATGCAGTGATGTCACAGCTAAGTGATTAAACTGCCCTATGCACACAAAAAATTTGACACAAATTTTTCTGGTGTTATACACAAGGTGTTCAGGTCAGTGGAGGAAAAACGCTTTTGTATTCTTATCAACCCACCGACACACAACACGCAACCACATACAGCATTAATGCAGTGCAGGGATCGTAGTATAAACTACTGGGGTGAAAAAAAATGTGTCAAACCAAATGTCATTTTTTAAAGAAAACTGCAGCGCTGAGCGGCAGGTTGACTTTTACAGAATGGTAGCCTAACCTTTTTGGGTCAGATTCACAGGAGAATAGAAACAAGTGAGAAAAAGGGCATCTGCAGTCTGCTCAGAGACACGGTGTTCTTCTCTGACAGAGCAATGTCAAAACTCACTGATGCTCTTGAACGTTGTCTAAAAATAAACTCATTAGATTAGACTTTGAGGAATAATAATGATGCATAGTATCTGGCATATGGTGCAAACTGTCACATTGTCACACTGATTACTGAGGGTACAGCAGCACCATGCAAACTATAAAAAATCAGATTGTATGCAGTTGCAAGGAATGATTAAGCAATGTGTTGCAGGCATTCTGTAATGTTTACAATACGTTTCTCAGCTTTCTTTTAGTCCCAAACCAATTCATCAAATACCACTTAGATGACAATATTCCAGTCTGTTCACAGTCAGATGCATCTGCTTTGTCAAAGTCACTGACACCCTCCGTACAAGGAGTCCTTTGGCTTTTGTGCAGTCAAGCAGTGACTTCTAGTGAGAGAGGTCCCAAATGGCCAATTATCTGTCCCTAACCCAGGACTTTTTGGCGCTTTAATCTAACTCGTGACTGAAAAAAAAAGCCTCTGCAGACAAATCTAATTGGCTTGTGAAAACAAAGCAAAATCTCTGGGTTGCAAAATGGTCTGCAGATGTGCCGCAACACTAGAAGCTATCAGCTGGTGTGCACTTGTATTGCTGCAGCTGAACGCGGGTTTGAACCATAAGATGATGCTAGATTTATAATTCACAGAAAACATCTCTTCTGGGGCAAATTTCCAGAGCAGTCCTCCTGTGTAGTCTGTGGTGGCCATGTTGGATCACTTTGTGAGACCAAAGGTTCTTCCTGCTTCTGTTAGGACGTTCACATTTCCAGACCATTTGGTCAGTTTCGTCCTGGGACTAATAAAGTATTCTGATTGTGACTCTAGAAACAGCTGGCAGGGACGCACAAATATCTGTTATGGACTCCATTGTCCATCCATCCATCCATCATCCATCCATCTGTCATCCATCCATCCAGCCATCATCCATCCATCCATCCAGCCAGCCTCATCCATCCATCCATCATCCATTCATCCATCCAGCTATCATCCATCCATCCATCCATCCATCCATCCATCCATCCATCCATCTATCTATCCTCCATCCAAACATCCAGCCGTCATCCATCCATCCAGCCAGCCTCATCCATCCATCCATCATCCATTCATCCATCCAGCCATCATCCATCCATCCATCCATCCATCCATCCATCCATCCATCCATCCATCATCCATCCTCCATCCATCCATCCATCCATCATCCATTCATCCATCCATTAAGCCATCATCCATCCATCCATCCAGCCATCATCCATCCATCCATCCATCCATCCAGCCATCATCCATCCATCCATCCAGCCATCATCCATCCATCCATCCATCCATTAAGCCATCATCCATCCATCCATCCATCCAGCCATCATCCATCCATCCATCCATCCATCCATCCATCCATCATCCATCCAGGGGTACAGAGGAACACAGAGGATTCAGAGGCCAGCAGAGGGACAGGCCAGTGTATCCCAGTCTGCTCAGACACGTTTCACAGAAAGCTCATTTCTGATTTTTGATGCTGACTCATGACCACAGGTCAGGTAGGAACATAGATCAGTGAGTAAATTGACAGCTTTGCTTTGCCAACAGTAGTTTTGTCTTTCTCATGCCAGCACACTGTGATTTTGTGTTGTCATACAAACCTGTCAGTAGGAAAGACGAAGCCAGCAGTGTTACATATTCCATATCTAAAAAGGGTTTGAGGGGCTGCTGTGCACAGATTTTATTTAAGACAATTGTACTTGAAATGTAGTAGTAGAACTTATATTTGAATAGTAGTATTTTCTCTGACACTCCAATCATAACAATTTTTTTGTTAACACTGAAGGGCTACATATGCACTACCCCATGATTCTGCCATCTAGGGATTCCTAGTTCATCTCACTGTATGATTGCTCTATATGACTTTGGATGCTCAGGCTCTGTCAAGCTGCAGCAATAATTCGGGTTTGATCAGAGGCCTGTGAAACGATGGCAGGGCTCTGGTGTTAGCGAGGTAGCTTCAGGGATGAGCCTGGATTTGAAGTATTAAGAAGGTGGATCACTTCTTACATTGTCATGATCATTTCTGCTACATTAACCTGCTGAGACCAATAAATTCTCTGGAAAATGCTGTTGCCTTCAGACCTCTGCATCTAAAGGTTTTTAAGAGCATCTAAAGCCTAATATAGATCCTTGGAAGCTACTTTGTCCCTTGACTTTTCTCCTGTTGGATCTGAATAATTTTACAAGAATTTTATGATTCTAGAAGAAATATAAAATGATCTGATTTATTGACCTAATATCAAATTTGCAAGTGGCCAAGCGTACCTTTGAATTGTGTGTTAATATTTATTCTGCACTTGCTCTCAGACTTGCTTTGAACACCACGAGGGCTGCAGCTGAGAGAATAAGGCTACAGCACACACAGCCAAAGAGTGCCTTTTGCACTGCAGTAGATCTGGTCGTGTTTGTGATCAGTCACATGTCGTCAGTACCACCCCTTTCATGTGAAGGGGTTCATAGCCAGGTTGGGAAACTCTGGATTAACTCACTGAGTTGATGACCACCTTAGCCTGATAACAGATGATAGGATAAGTAAAGCCAGTGGAGAAATATCCTGTGCATGTTGAACTGGCTCAGTAGTACAGACTCTAAGTACATTGTAATATTACGCTACAGATGTTAGACATCAGTGTGAAAAACCACTGTGTACACAGAGAGGAATTCTTATAGGAGTAAATGCTATTCCAAAACATTTTATTTTTCTTTATGCATTTAAAAATGGAATAAATCCAATGCATATAAACTTTGTTTGTTTGTTTGTTTGTTTGTTTGTTTGTTTGATTGCTTCCAAGACTTTTTAACACCACCGTAGTTGCAGCTGAAAGAATAACACTGTTTCACACACCAGAACCAAACATCTCAGCGACACATTAACTTAATGATACACACAAGCAGATCTACGGTTGCCTTAGTGTAGTGATGCTGATAATCCTATTAACTTGTACAGTTTGCATTATTTTTGGCAGCTTTCTTCCCTGGCTTTGGCTGCAGCAGCTGTGTTGCTCGTAGCCTGTATTTTAGGATTGTAGGATTAGGTTTTACTTCTTGTGAGATAATATGCAGCTCTATACCTGCTGATATTTGTGATTCATCGTCTGCCAACATCCCCTTTCAGTATGTTGGTTTACTGGAGGGAGGTAACAAAACCGATGTTTCTTAGTCCAGGCCCAGTATGATTCCTTCATGGCAGTGGTGGGGAGTAGTAAACTACATGGAGTCATACTAAATGTTGCAGTGGCTTGCAGGTAACTCAACAGTATTTATATTTGCTTAGTGATTTAAGTGTTGCAGTTTTATTTTTGCTACTGCTGGAACTGGTAACAACATGCCTCCTTCACCCATTCACACAAGCATTTTTCTGCATCTAAGTGCTTTCTGTCTAATATTCACACTCCAGTGAGCACACTGGAGAGCAACTCAGGGTTCAGGATCCTCCCCAAGCAGCCAGGGATTGAACTACCAACCTTCCAATTAGCAGATGACCTGCTCTACCTCCTGAACGATCTGTAATCTGTAACGATTGCTCAGATCCCAGTGCTGCTGTTAGCCTCTCTTCTGTTGGCAGGAGAAACAGGTCAAAAGGATGAATCTTTATAATAAAAACATGTGTTGACTGCATCCTCTGTCCCGTCTCTCAGTTCTCTGAATCTGAAGTGTCCATGCTCCTCCCCTCCAGCCACTTTCATGAAAATCAACTGAGTAGTTTTGTGTAATCCTGCTGAGAGAAAGAATGAGTCAAAATGCACTAAAATACCTCGGTTCTTGTTTTGGAGGAGGAAGCATTGTTGATTTCTTCCTGCTGAGCTGACATGAAAACTGCTTTCATCAAATAAATTGCTCTGGTGGAGAAGTTTGTCTGGCTCCTTTCCTCTCAGCTTCTCTGTGCTGTTGTCATAGTTTGGAGTTGGTGTGGGACTGAATGAATGGTTCATTATTGCTCACATGCGGCTCTGGTCTTGGGGCCAGGTTTACTAAGTGGGGCAAATTGTTGTGTTGCTATAATTGCAAAAAAACCCAGAGAGAAGTTAAAAAGTTCTGTGGGCGATCTGCTAACAACACACACAAAGACGTAACCAGTTTGTTTCAGTGATGACAACACAATCTGTCTGGACCAGCAAAGAGTCTAAAAGATTAGAAGACCTGATGAGGGAGCGAGTAATCCGACCAAAATAATAGTGAGTGCAGGTTTTATGCATGAGTTTCTCTTTGGAAACACCAGCACAATTCAGATCAAGAGAAGGCAGCTGAGGGAGGATTGATATGTTTTCAATAGAAAGGCTAACTAAATCTAAAAGATCAGCAGCATTTATTGAGAAAGGGGCTACTTAATAACAAGCATGGCCACTAATCTGAAAAGCAGCTGACCCAGGGTGTGAAGATGAACATCAAATTTTACTTGTCAACATTTCCTGGATGACTCAACAGTTTATTCAGAACTCTGAATTATTGTAAGATTCAGACATTAACATTAACAGCTGTATTTTGATGATGTGCATTTGATCTGATCCTACAGAGGTTAAACAGAAAAGTCTGCACTCGTGTACATATCTGTGAGTATTAAGACACTGATGCATTTGTACTCTCTGAAGTTATGAAAGAATTTCACTTCTGTTATTCAAAATTTATATTAAAACCAACCAACAGTGGACCTTGTTTGTTTTTGGTAAACTGTTGCATGTTTGGAGGGAATTTCATTTTTATTTTATTTTTGTTGAGGATGTGACTCAGTGGGTGGAAGGATGATGGGTACAAAGTAAATGAGTGCAGTATAAATGAGTTTTATTTAGCTTGAACACACACCACTCTGTGTTGCTTGTTGCTTTGTACAGTAAACTTTCCTGTTTGTGTTGTGTTGGTGCTTCATTGTTGAATGAGTAATTGATAGGTGGTGTTCCTGTACACTTCACCATTTGCACTGAGGGAACCTTCAGTGCACCTGAGTACAGTAATTACCACCTGTAGCCACAGATGCCCTCCCCAGCAAAGGTGACAAAACCTTTCTTTAAGTAACACACCAGGATGGCTGCTGATCAAATCTGAAACCCCCTGAGTGCGGCTGCAACCTTGAATCCTCTGGCAGATGGCACTTTTACATGTCTCAGGCAAGATTACACAATTGTGATCTTTTAAACACACACTGGGGGTGACTGTGACTCAGGAGGCAGAGCAGGTCACTTACTAACTAGAAGATTGATGGTTCAATTCCTGGCCCCCCCAGCAAGTGGCCCCAGGCACCTGAGAACCGCCCGACACCCAGCAGGGTGTCCTTCAGTCAGTGATGAGCAGTAAGATGTCCTGGCTTTACGGGGGGCTTTTTAGAGAGCAACAAACTCTTTTTAAATGTGTTGGTCCATGTGTCTGAGAGAAAGTCAAAGGGCCAAGAAAAGTGTGCAGTTCAAGATTACATATGAATTTAGTAGAATATAAATCAAATCTAGTGACCATTTTCATAAGTTTATAATAAGATTCTATGAAACAACAGTTTCTATTGTCACAATCACAGTGTAAGGAGGCTTGATTAAAAAATCTCAGGAATATTTAAGTCTTTGATAAATCTATTAATGTTGCAGCTTTCACTTTTTCAACATGGCACTTATGATGTAAGTGTATTGTTTTTCTGCTTTTTTAATCAACAGATTAATCCATGCAGCATGTTGGAGCTGATACTGATTCTGTGATTTAGAGCTTGATGTGTCTCATTCCTCTGTACTAATGAGGCTATAAATCAGCAGACAGCCTTTCCAGTTGTGGCTTTGTCACTGGCAGTTGTATTGCAAAGGTTGTGTGTCTGCAAAGTACAATACAAACTCATTCATACTGGGACAAAGGTCCAACACCCACCAGGAACTAATGTAACTTTCCAGCAATAAAAATAAGCCTCCTCACAGAGGTTTTGCTTCAGCAACCTCCAAAGGTGCACTCTGCTTGGAGCATGACTCTGTCATCTCCTGACAGGTACCTGTCCAGAGTCCCACTAGGTAACCACCAGGAGGTGATCAGTTCAGCCCAGCTGCTCTCATCATCCAAGTGTCCAGGACATTACACCTTATAGATGATAAATGGCAAAATCGATCATAGAGCTGCAGCCTGCTCAGCATGGTGTTCATTATTAGCAAGAAGACAAAAAAAAAAAAAGCACCATGTGGGGCAGGTCCTTCATCCCTCTGTCACAAGTTATTCACTGTACTGTGTGCTGAGGTCACCACAGAACAAGAGAGTCCTTAGACGGACTTCAAGAAGGCCTGGTACACTGAACTGCATAAAAACACCCTGGAGCCAAGCCTGGGGCCAAGCCTGGGGACAGTGCTTGAGGGAGAACACCTGGTGGCAGGTTCTTAGCCTGTGGGGCCTGGCCAGGTGCAGCCCAAAGATGAAACATGGGCCCGCCCTCCTGTAGGACCACCACCTGGAGGAGGCAGATGGGTTGGGGCTGCAGCTGCAGGGGTGAAGAGAGAGTGGAGCATAAAACTCTCAATTTACAGGTCGATCTAAATCCCTAACCTCACCTATGGTCACGAGCTCTATGTAGTAACCAAAAGAACGAGATCATGGATACAAGCAGTGGAAATGAGTTTCCTCCAAAGTGTGATTGGAGAGAGGGGGAGGAGTGCAGCCATTCAGGTCAGGGGGGCTCAGAGTAGAGCCCTCCACATCAAAAGGAGCTGTTGAGGAGGTTCAGGCATCTGACTATAATGCCTCCTGGGTTCCTCTTGGGTGAGGTGTTACAGGTATGTCCTACTGAGAGGAGGCCCCAGAGAAGACCGAGGACCCCCACCCCCCACCCCCCCCCCCCCCCCCAGATAAGATGGAGGAGGTGGCAGGGGAGAGAGAGTCTGGGTTTCTAATGTTTGCATGAAGTACAGACATGGTCATCCATCCATCCAGACATGTAGGAAAAGCCTAATCCGGAAGGTGGCTGGGTGCCTTCCTTCCCTTCTACTCTTGAGTGTTTGCTGTTTATTTGCCCTTTTCTTTGTTTCGTGTTTAAACTCTCTTTCAGAAAAGACTCATTTTAATGTGATGGTATCTGCACGTGTGGATAACCCCACTTTCTGTAAAAGTCAAAGCAGAGAATTTCTGAAAAGGTCTGTGATGTCAAGCAGGGGAAAAACAGTTTGCTGTTGCACCTGCACTTACCTTTCTGTAAGTAACATTCAACGTGCTTCCTTTTCTGGTCATTAAAGATCAAATAAAACTGTGGTCTGTGGACTGTGAGTTTTTCCTGGCTAAAGTTGGGTGCTGTGACTTGAATGGAAGTCAGTAATATTCCATATTCTGTGCCTGAGAAACCCTTCAACCCTACGAGCTCAACATAGGTGATAACCCTAACCCTGTGCTATGGAGAAAGGCAAAATGGACCTTTTTGGAAAAATTTAAATATTCTTTGATATTGTTTGACACTGTCAATCAGAAAAAACAAACTACACAGTTTTGACTGCCAGCGGTTCGATTTTTTGTGCGTCAACCTCGAGTCTAACCTGGGATCAACACTAATATAAGTAAATATGTAAAAAAGAAAGAAAAAAGAAAGAAAGCCCTGGAAAAGTTATTAAAAAGAGCACAAGGCGTGATTATTTAATCAAACTAATGAGCTTTCACACTCAAGAGTCCAGTGTGTGCTCAGTTTGAGTCAGAGTGGAGTGGACACATTATTCAAACACTGATGAATATATTTTTGATGCATCTAAATCAAATCTAAAGCAGACAATGAGGAAATCCATGTGAGCTGAAATGAAGTGATTAGCATGAGTGTGTCTGCAGAGAGATGACCTATGAGCCGTTGAGCATGTGTATTTCTGTGTTCTGGCTTTGTGTGCTTCCAGTGACTGTTGTGCTAATTATGCAGGTTTCCCTGCTCAGCATTTCCAGGCTGACTGTGATCAATGGAATTATCAAGAGAACATCCCACTTTGACCAGAGGCCTAAACAAAACACTGGAATGGCTAATGTCAGTCTGTGGATGTCTCTCTTGGTATTGATCATTCTCTGCTCGTGGTGCTGTGAGGGGACTTGCTGAATGCTCTCGTGCTGGGATCAAGCTCCGAAACTGAAAGCAAAATGCCTTCCAGCCTCCTGTTTATAATCAGTTTGTATGTTGTTCAAATTAGTCGGGACATGAAATCTGTCTCCTTAGTGACTTACCTGCCCTGAGGCATACAAGCATGAAATGCTGTTATGTGTCATGCAGGAATAAAAGGATCTCCAGTGAAATTAGAAATGTGGCAGCATGTCTGACTCCACTGGTTTATTTTAAATAAGAATCAGCCCACTCAGAACGCAGATACATGCTGACAGAAAACAAACAATAAACCGCTATTTTTAAAAACCTCACATGCAGACAATCTTCAAAATGACAAGGCAGTGAGATTTTTTGCAGATTAACTTCTTATCATTGAAATAACTGCTGGAAATCAAGGTTCAAATTATTTATCAGAGGTCGTCTGTCCAGCCATTTTCTTCTGCTCATCGAGCTTTCTTAGGGTGAGAGGCAGAGTACACCCAGGACAGGTCACCAATCTGTCACAGGGCTAACACATGAGGACCACCACCAGTTAACTCCATGCATGTCAGTGGTCTGTGGGAGGAAGCTGGAGTACCCAGAGAGAACCCACACAGCCACAGAGAGAACATACAAACTGGATTTGACCCCAGAAATTCTGCATGATGGAACCACAACACATGAATTTAAGAAGAAAAGAGAAATCAACACAGAATTCGGTCACATGGTGGTCTTAAAGGCTCCTTAAACAGTTTGATAAGCGATCTGTGATCTCACTTCATCCTGATGCTGTGTTCCTACGAGCTGATTTCCTGCAGTTCCTCATGTGCATTATTCAGTGTTGTATATACTGTGGACCCCTCCAATAGTTAATGTTTGTTTTATCTATAAGTAGTATATTTTTACAGTACAGTCATGGTAAAAAGAAACTGCACCCTCTTTCAATTCTAAGATTTTACATATCAGAACATGCTAAAAATAGTCTGGTTATGCAGTCGATTCCAAACAATTTGAAATACATCAAGTGAAAATCATTGAAGGCAGCTGTCGAGCCTTCCGGGAGTGGATGTCCTGCAAATTCACCTCAAGGTCAGACCATGCAATACTCAGAGAAAAAACTCAAGAGCTCCACCTCAGACTCTACAAGCCTCAGTTAGCATGCAAGTTCATGACAGCACAATTAGAAAAACAGTCAACATGTGCGGCTTGTGTGGAAGGGTAGCCAGGACAATGAAACATACGGCAGCACAGCTTAGGTTTGCAAACTACATCTGAACAAACCACGAAGTCTTTTGGACAGACGAGACCAAAGTGGAGCTGTTTGGACATAATGCACAGCACCACATTTGATAAAAAATCAAACACAGCATGTCAGCACAAACACTTCATCCCACCTGACAGCAAAGTGGCACCTTGCAGTCACCGAGTGGAACTGAGCTCCTGAACTCTTCTGTATCCTGAAGTATTCTAGAGTCAAATGTGAGGCCGTCTGTCCCACAGCTGAAGCTTGGCTGAAACTGGGTCATGCAACAGAACAATAATATAACACCTTTCTACTCAGTTAAGCACTCAAAGCGCTTTCTGCTGCAACTCATATTCATGCCTCTTATTTCATTCTGTGCCTAAGCACCTTCTAACATTCACACACACTCACACTCCAATGGACGCACTGAAGGCACCATGGGGTTCAGTATCCTGCCCAAGATTGCTCTGGCAGGCATACTAGAGGAGTCAGGGGTCACTGACCTTTTGATTGGTAGACAACCCACTCTGCCACCTGAGCCACAGCCATCCACAATACTGAAGTAGCACTGTAAAGAAGGTGGTCAAAATTCCTGCACAATGATGTGGAGACCAATAAAGTCATACAGACAATTCTTAATAGAGTCTGCATTTTAGCTTTTCTTCAATAAATAATCACACTGTGTAATGCTTCAAGGTTTCTAGTTCATCTCAGGTTGTATTTATATAATTTTAGGGCCTGCTATGGATTCAATCATTTTATTATATATCTGTAAAACTTTAGAATTCATAAAGCGTGTACTTTCTAATATAATATAATATAATATATCCATCCATCCATCCATCCATCCATCCATCCATTCACGTCCACTTATCCTGTTCAGGGTCGTGGGGGGGCTGGAGCCTATCCCAGCTAACATAGGGCAAGAGGCAGGGTATATATAATATAATATAATATAATATAATATAATATAATATAATATAATATAATATAATATAATATAATATAATATAATATAATATAATATAATATAATATAATATAATATAATAATATAATATATTATAATATAATATAATGAGCAAATCATGTTAGACATCGACACCCTGCAGCATGCTGTATCAAAGCTTTTATTATGTTATTTATTTTCATCTCCATACAGGACCCACCTAAATATTATTGCAATGTTTACCAACCCACAGGACTTAAACATTCTGCTGGGTCAGTGCCAGAGACCAGATCACTGTGAGGCTGCTTCACCACTCAGTAATTTTTCCTACCAGCTCACAGTTCATCAGTTTCTTACCAGCTTCCATTTCTGGAAACAGCTGCATAAAGGCTTCTTCACAATCATGAGGAACCAGGAAAACTTAATATTCCTTAAAGGAAAGCTGCTTTGTTGTCCAAATATCTTTAAATTATTGAACATAATAAAAAACAGCATAACAAAGCAACTGGCTGCATAGTCTGGAGTTATGTGGCAACAGAGTGGATGACGTCATGTGTTTGGTAAATGGAGGGCTGCAGACAACAGTCAAGATGGGATATGAAACCCCCTGAGCAGGTAGAGTGGATGAAGCTGCATAGCTAATCAACTGTACCAAAGAAACTTTATGATAATGTAATTAGGACAGCACCTTTTATTGTTCATCAAAGAAGTAAAATATCAGCCTTCTTTCTTGCTTTTCTCAGATTGAATGTTTGATATCTGTTTATCATGACATCATTAATGTATTTGTCCCTTTCCAAACATCTGTGAAGCACTCAGAGATCCGCTCCATTTCTCTCTAATGCTGACAGCTCGTGCATTATCAAGTAATCGAGTCTTGTCTTGAATGTATGGTGATTTGTTCATCCCTCCATCCTCTATATCATTTGCCTGCTGTCCTTTGATTTCTGCAGGACTCTTCTTTGTTATTAGTCTGGTTGCCATGCAACAGCAGGGCACCTGAATCAAAGTGGTAAAAGTATGAGGGGAAAATAAAGCCGAAATTTACCGACCAACATGTTGAGACGAAGGTACGGGTCAGAAAGTCACCGTAATAACCCAAACAATGTTTGATAAAGAAGAATGATGAAGGCCATATAATACCAGGACCTGCTGTTTTATTGTTGACCAGTCTGTTTTACTAAATGTACTTTGTTCTGGAGTGGCCCTACATTCATTAGGAGCTAACAGCATAAAGAGCAATTTACCGGCAAGAATGCAATGAGGAATCCCATCATGATCATCAATATAAGAGCTGACCACTAGAAAAATGAGATCTGGGTTCATTCTTTAGCTCTGCAGTGTTAAAGAAATACAATCACATGAGACCACCCCTAAAAGCATTTATTTAAGGCTGGAGGTACACACAAAAAGCATCTATACCTCTTTTTCACACAGAAACTTTTTGGAGGGTTAATTGAGGTTATGTTTTGATATGCAAATGATTAATTTGAGGAGATTAAAGTCCTCCTTAATTTCCTCGACTACATAAATCTGACAAAAATAAATTTATGCACCTGTGCATAGATCCATTTTTTGTAAGCCTGCACTGTTGCATGCATCCAGCCAGCCCCCGGAGCGAAGTGCGATTTCATATGGACATAGAACAAAGGAGAGAAAAGAATGCATCTAAGGACTAATAATGATACAAAATCCCTCCTGTCTCTTCCTCCCAATTCAGAGATGGATTTTCAGATTTATTTTTGGAAAGACGATAAATATTTAATTAGCCCGAACAACCCGCAGTGTGAGGACACAGCCTGCAATTAGCTTCAAGGTTTGGCAAGTAGCAGTAATTCATGATCTTTTTTTTATTTAAAGTTTATAATTTTATCAGTAAAACAGGATATTTTCTGCATGTTATGCAGGGAATATTAGAATGAAGCTAAACAGCATGATGATAAGACCTACAAGCCACTGGGTTTCTCTCTGTAGTGTTGTAGACTCGTTGTATCAGGCTCTCAATGCCCTGAGCCGAGCTGTGCTTTGAATCAGAACATTAGGAAAAAAGTGGTTTTTGGCCCGATGTGCCTCTCTTGATGTCTCCATGGGGGGTGGTTTGCCATGTGTGGGTGTGTGTCTGCTGTGTCATCTCCTGGTTCTGGGCGGGGTGGGGGTGGTGCTGGATCCTGCTATGCTTTCCCTTGAGCCACCCCCCCCTGCACTGTGTTGGCCTGTTTGGTCCTCTACGTGGGCCCGGTGCTCTATCCCTGCTCCTGGTTCTCTGGTGCTCATTGGTGGGGGTGGTGAGGGTGGGGGCGCAGGTGGGTGTCCTGTGGGTCTGGTTGTCCTGTGCCACTAGGGGTGTTTCCTGGTGCCCTGGTTGTGCTGGCTTGTGTCCTTCCTGGGCTTCGGGTCTGTTCGCTGTGCCTCGACTTGTTTGGTGCTGTGGGCTCTGTTGAGTCTAGGTGAGGGCCCTGCGCTCTTGTGGGTTCTCATCACCGCTCTGTGTTATGGTGTTTGGACTCTGGTGATTCTGGTGTTTTCAGTGCATGCATGTCCTCCCAAATGTGACACACACACACACACACACACACACACACACACACACACACACACGCAAAAGGGCTAATGATGTATCAGAAGTACACCAAGTTACAGGTGTCTCCAGGACACCAGCCAATACATTCCTGAGGCCCTCAAATTAAAAAAGAAAAAGTGGTTCATTCAGCTTGTGCAGTTTACACAAAATTTTAAAAGCAACAAATTATGCTGGACACCATCCCCATGGGTCGCTGCCCTTTCTCAATAAATTTTTATGGGCAGAACTTCTCGGCAGAGCCAGGTGGCAGAAGGTCTCCAGTTTGATAGTCTCAGGATCTTGTCCCTGCTTTTTGTGGATGATGTGGTCTTGTTGGCTTCATCAGGCAGTGGCCTCCAACTCACACTGCAGCAGTTTGCAGCCAAGTGAATTATGAATGAGAATTCTCCAAGTCTCTGGCCATGGTTTGCAGCCAGAAAGGGTAGTGTGTGAGAGTGTTGTACAGGATGCATCTTTAATTACTTTAAAAATAACAATTGGATGCTTGAATTTATTTGGGAATTTTTTCTAATCCACAAAAGGTCAAAAGTATCCATATAGGCTCAAAAATATACATACACTCAAATTGTTTAATAAGTGGTGCTGAAGGTTCTACAGTGTCTTTTAACTTGACAAGACCAAAGCCTTTGCTTCTCATTGGTGGTCATGATTGACTACAACTGTTAATCTCTCTTTTCCAGCATAAAAAGCTTTGTTTGACAGCACCATTGCTCAGAACAATGGGAAAATCCAAGGAACTCAGTGAAGATTAATAAGGAGAATTGTAGATTTACTCAAGTTGGGAAGGTCCCTTGGAGCCATTTCTAAACAAGTGCAGATTCCACAGATTCCAAGATCATCAGTTCAATTAGGTGTACATAACTAAAAGTTATTTGGATGTGTCACCACTTTGCCAAGGTCTGGAAGAAGACACCCTCAGATGAAAGTAAAATTGGTCAGGATGTTCATGAACAACCCAGGAACCACCAAGGCTCAAGCCTGACATGTACTGCTAGAACACCAGCATCTCTGTCCACAGTGAAGTGAGTTTTACATTACCAGGGACTGAAAGGTTGCCAAGCAAGAAAGAAGCCCCTGTTCCAAAACTGACATCTTTAAGTTCAACTGAAATTTGCAGCTGCCCACATGGACAATCCAAATGCCTTCTGTAGAAAAGTATTATAAAACACTGTGCCAATAGGCATGGTGGTGGTACAATCATGCCTTTCACTGCCAGTGGTACTGGTATATTGCACAAAGTGGATGGAATAATAAAGAAGGAGATTTAACTCCAAATTCTTCAACTTCACCTCAAATTTTGCTTTAAATGAACTCTAGAAATTCTGCCAAGAAGTGTGGGCAAATTAGAATTGGGCAGAATTATGGCAGAAGTTGATGGCTACCAAAAGTGTCTGGCCGAGTGGGAACTTGCTTACTATATATTAGTGGTGGTGTATGTTAATAGCTGAGCTTACATATATGTATATATATATGTATATATATATATATATATATATATATATATATATATATATATATATATATATATATATATATATATATATATTTTTTTTTTTTTTTTTTTTTTTTTTTTTTTTTTTTTTTTTTGACCCTGTGTGGATTAGAAAAATACAAAAACAAATTCAAACTTGTTTTTGTTTTTTAAAGTCATTGAGGATAAATGCTTCACAATCATTCCACCCTGGAAAAAGAACAGTTTAAAGAAATCATTAAAGGACCCAAATTACTAAGATACTGAAACCCATGATGAGTGTATGTAAACCTCCGGCTTCCACAACTGTACATCCCCCACGTCTACCTTCACCTACAGTCACAAGTTGTGGGTAGTGACCGAAAGAATGAGATTGTGAATACAAGTAAATGGTAAATGGACTAGTTCTTATACAGCACTTGGCTTCTCTGGCTGATGAACTCAACATCTTCTTTGCGCGCTTTGAGTCGGGAAGCCGACAGCCCGCTGCGCTCCCGGCCGGAGGGGCGGAGACACTCACTGTGACGGAGCGCGACGTGAGGAGGGCGTTTAGACGTGTAAACACCAGGAAAGCGGCTGGACCAGACGGTATTAGCGGACGTGTCCTTAAGACCTGCGCTGACCAGCTGGCACCTGTGTTTACAGTGATATTCAACCTCTCACTGAAACTGTGTGTGATTCCCACCTGCTTTAAAAAGTCCATCATAGTCCCTGTCCCAAAGAAACCACACCCCAGCAGCCCCAATGACTTCAGGCCCATAGCACTCACCTCTGTGGTGATGAAGTGTTTTGAGAGACTCATCAAGACATTCATCACCTCCTCACTGCCCACCACCCTCGACCCACTACAGTTTGCATACCGGCCAGACAGATCCACAGATGACGCCATATCCTTCCTCCTCCACAAGACCCTTTCACACATAGACACTGGTAAGGGGAACTATGTGAGAGTGCTGTTTGTAGATTACAGCTCAGCATTCAACACCATAGTTCCCTCCAGGCTGGTCTCTAAGCTGCTGGACCTGGGCCTGGGCCCATCCCTGTGCAGGTGGGTTCACAGCTTCCTGACCAGCAGACCACAGGTGGTACGAGTGGGTCACCTCACCTCATCCTCCCTCACCCTCAACACTGGATCCCCCCAAGGCTGTGTGCTCAGCCCTCTGCTGTACTCACTGTACACCCATGACTGCGAGGCCACGTCAGAGTCCAACGTCATCATCAAGTTTGCTGACGACACTGCTGTTGTGGGACTAATCTCTCACAATGAGGAGACAGCCTACAGGAGAGAGGTCTCCCGCCTGGAGAACTGGTGCCAGGAGAACCACCTCCTGCTCAACGTCAGCAAAACAAAGGAACTGATCGTGGACTTCAGCAGGAAGCAGCAGAGGGACTACCATCCACTTGTCATCAGTGGTGCTGAGGTGGAAAGAGTGGACACCTTCAAATACCTGGGAGTGACCATCTCACAGGACCTGTCCTGGACTCATCACATAAACATCACTGTGAAGAAGGCCAGACAGCGTCTCTACCTCCTCAGGCGGCTGAGAGACTTCAAGCTCCCACTCAAGGTGCTCAGGAACTTTTACACCTGCACCATCGAGAGCATCATGCGTGGGAGCATCACCACCTGGATGGGAAACTGCACCAAGCAGGACTTCATGGCCCTAAAAAGGGTGGTTCGTTCAGCTGAACGGACCATCAGAACCACCCTCCCCAACCTGCAGGACATTTACACCAAGCAGTGCAGGCCGAGGGCCATGAAGATCCTAAAACAGCCCAGCCACCCCGGACACTCTCTCTTCTCCCTGCTCCCATCAGGCCGGCGTTACCGCTGCCTGAGGACTAAGACTGAAAGGTTGAAGAAGAGTTTTTACCCACAAGCCATCCGTCTGCTCAACTCTGAGCCCTAACTGGACCATTATTGCACAATGTAAATATTATAATTTAAAAAGTGTGTATAGTGTATAGTATATAGAGTATAGTGTATAGTGTGAATTACTTTTTTTATTTTTATTCTTCTTATTTATATGTGTGTGTATATATGGTTGCAGGTACAAAATACATTTCACTGTGCACTGTACTGTGTATAACTGTGCATGTGACAAATAAACACTATCTTATCTTATCTTATCTTATCTACTCTATCTTAGCACTTATATAACATGTTTACATTCACCCATTCATACAGGCACTTCCTAAGCTGTCTACAATTCACACACATTCATACTCCAGTGCTTGCATCGGAAAGCAACTTGGGGTTCAGTATCTTGCCCAAGGATACCTTAGTATGCAGCCCTGAGCAGCCGGGAATCAAACCACTAACCTTCTGATTAGTCCCCTGCAACCCAATCCCAGATAAGAAGCAGAAGCTGAATAGCTGCATGGTGGCTGTAGCTCAGGAGGGAGAGTAGGTCAGCTACTAATCAAAAGGTTGGTGGTTCAGTCCCTGGCTGTTCTAGTCTGCATGCCAAAGCATCCTTGGGTGAGATACTGAACCCCAAGTTGCTCTCCAATGTATTCACTGAAGTGTGAATGGTAGATAGAAAGCATTTAGGGGTAGAATACATGAATATGGGTGAATGAAACATGTTGTATGGAGTGCTCAAGGATAGTAGAAAAGCACTATATTAGAACCAGTCTTTTTACCATGGATGGATGAGCTTGGATCTACTTTTCCCCTCAGAGGAAAGGTTCAGTGCAAAACAATGCAAATTTTCTTCTGAGCAATCATCTTTGTCCCATAATCAAACCTTTTCACATGGTGGTGGTCCCCCATCCTAACTTAGTACTGACAGATTAAGCAATACTCAGTGGTCAGGGGTTCTGGTTTTTTTCCCTTTAATTTATCCCCAATCTGTATCTAAATGACCACCAAAGTCAGCTCTCAGTGAAGATCTGGGGTCACAGTGTCAACAGTCTTTCAAGGAGAAAGAGAAGATGCTGGTGATAAGAAAGAATGTAGTTCACACTGTGGTTATTTGTCGTGACACGGCCAAATGGAGGTCGAGATTTAGAACACATTCTTGTAGTTTCTGTAAAGTTGTTCAGTAACAGCAAAACCCTAAAACTTTTAGCCCTTCTCTTTCAACTAAACTTGTCCCATTGCAGAAAGCGATTGAGTTTCGACTGGGTATAAATGTGATACAGAACACAGTTTTTTTTTTCCTCTGCTGCCTGGGCATCCGTTCTAAAAATTGCAGTTACTGTTTTTCCTCTTTTCTCCTCCTGAAGGATATCCAATTTTCCCTTCCTTAAATAGTTTGTCCTCCATTTGCCAGAGGAGACACTGTAAGATTTTCGAAATTGCCCTGAGACAGCAGGCTACTGCTCATTCCCGAGATCGATGCAATTGTGCTTTTCTCCTTTTTTCCTTACATGTGCTGCCTCAGAACGTTAACAGTCCCACATAAGCATGACACTGTCCTGTCGTTTCAGCCCAACTCAATCTTCACTGATGTTATTCAATCAGGACTGCTGGTTGTGTACGTGTGTAGGCAGCTGTCTTTGCTGTCTGTCAGCAACTAATCTTTAGTCCAACAGGAGATATAAAATACCAACAACACAGAGCTGACATTATGGTGAGTCATGTTCCAGTAAGGTGAGTAATCCTCACCTCCTCACACTCTATGCAGATCTGCAGCAATGTGACAGGTACATGTTTGTACTGTGTTGATGTGATTGGCCTAATGGCCTTTCAGCCACCCGTCACCTCTCATCTGTCGCATCCAGTCTGTTCTCTCTTTTTGCTGTTGTTGTTGTCTTCACACCCACATGCTGTCTCTCCATCACAACCTCAGTCTCTCTGCTCTGCTTTCAATTTCACTTTGATTTTCCCTTCTCCTGCCTTGGCTCTGGATTGTTTATTTATTTTGTATTTTTCTGATCTGCAGAAACTATTTGATCTTTTAACAGATTTGCTTTATCTGTATGACCTTGTGATGTCTTTCCCGCAGCACTTATGTGGGGGTATATGGGGAGTACATGGAGGGGGTTTACTTTCTCTACAATCGGCCTGTAGAAAAGAATTAAACCTTTGTCATCTGGCCTGAGCCATGAGAAGTATAATTCCTCACACAATTTCCTCTGTCCACACAAATACAAAAACATTCAGCCCGTGTTCTCACACTAACTGTGTCTTGGATGGATAATGTTCCCTCCATCATTTTTCTGAAAGTGCCTCTTAATTATAACTTTGCTCTGGATAATGACTCTGATATCTGAAATTGAAGTTCTTCATTTCTTTTATCCTTGAATTTCACAGACTCTGGGCTGACAGTGTGTCACACATGCACTTTCTAACAGCTAAGCTTTGCCACAGGCATTCCACTGAATAACTACTAGCTCCTTTATCTAGAAGAATAATTAAATCACAGCTCAAGGCTAAAGCATCATGAATTTAACCTCTGCTTGAATAATGAATGGCTGAGGTTAGCATTGCTTTGGTAGTTGTGTCACTGTGTTTGGGCTTCTGAAAAAGAGATTCAAAATACACCAGGTACATCTTTTGTTTGTGCTTATGAACATCCCTTTATTTGTTTCAGTGAGCTTACATTTGTAGAAAACGCAGTGATCAGTGGAGGGAACCTTCACTAAAGGAAAAAGAAGCAAGAAATGCTTTCCTGTTGTAATGTGGCTTGACTTACTGACCTCCCCTTCAGAGCATTTCCATGCCTTTCAAGGTTCTATGGGCATAGATTGCTGTAAATTGTAAATGGACTTGCATGTTTTTCTTGTATTAATGACCACCACAGGTCACATTCATACATTCAAATATAAACATACATTGTTTTTTTAATCAGTCTGCCTCTCACACACAGATGAAGGCTTCAGGACTAAAAGGGGTTTTGCTGTAGTTCTCCCCTTACTGATCTAAGCACACCTAAGCAGACAGCAGGTATAGTCTTCTTCATTAAGATGTTTCCTACAAAGTGCTGACAGAATAATTTTTTATGACACTCATTTATACAGTTTATGTCACTATACAAACAATGGCAAACACACTGCAAACAACAGAAGGCCTGCTAAATCTAGGAAAGGTCTACTGGTGTAAAACAATCCAACATAATAAATGGCCTCTATTTTTACAGCTTTAGCTTTCTTCTGGCTAATAGTGGGAAGAAGCTGATTTAGTTTATCTCTAGTTGTGTTGAGTTTGTTGTTAAAAAAAATTGAAGACAGCTGAGTGTAACAGGGATGCTGAGTTTGACTTAGCTGTGGCTGTTTGTCAGCCTGGCTATAGTGCTGAATAGAAATCTAGGATTATTCTTGCTCTGTTCAATCAGTGTTGAATAATATCTAGTTTGAGCCTGACGCAGAGCTGGCTTATAGGTTAAAAGACTAATTCTCCAGGCCTTCAGGGACTGCTCTGATTTGGAATGCCACCAAAGCCTTTCTAATTCATGAGATACTTGTTTGAGGGAACATATCTCGGCATTAAACCATGGTGTAGCTCTATTCAGTCTCAAAACCTTTTGTTTTAATGGAGCTACATTATCAAGAGCCATTGTAAATGAGCGCACAGCACCATTGACAAATTCATCACTTTTAATGAGATTAGAACTGTTGGAGGTGTTGTCAATAATATCTGAAGACATTGTTTTGAATATTGGTTGGGTTATTTCTTTAAAATGAGACACAGATTTATCACAAAGTTCTTCTAAATAGAGTCTTATTCATAGCAGCAGAGGAGCCCTTAAGTATAAACTGAAATTAATTCAAAATGAGCTGAGAGGTTACAGTTGTGAGGATGGACTATTACTTGACTGATCTCAACACGTATGTTAAAATAAGGTCTAATATGTGGTTGTAACTATGAGTTGGTTCATTTACTTTTGTTCTGTCCTCAATACATGTGCTGTATATATCTCTGGACAGACAGATAAACTCTTTTCTACTTCAAGACTCTGAAGACGTTGTCAGCTTGTCCACAGGTTTATTGAAGACTCAGAAAAGTGTGAAACTAAAACACATGAAAACACAAATCAGTTATATACTAATTTCTCTTAATGTACGTAAGCACAACAGAAATATACACAATTACATGAACTGCATATCTTAACATCACTGTATCTATAACCTCTTTGGTCTAGAAGATATGTTAACTTTATCAACTAACAAGTTTAAACAGTTATCATAGCTTGTTGACACACTGAACAATGTGCTCCGGCGCTAAGCCGTTCCGATCCGATTTCCCGTTACCGTCAACAAAATACACACTCGTTCCAAAAAATACACATCTCAAAATAAAGTTGTCTTAGTGTAAAGCGTACATACCCAAGATGCAATCACCACGCCTAAGATGAAAGGCAGATGTTACGCGATACTCTTACATGTGGTATCACAACACCATGTTTCTTCCGTAGCCATGCTCTCACTTCCTGAGTTAGGTCACATGACCGGAAGCTCCGTAGCTCTCTTAAAGCGACAGTACAAAACTGAACTCAATACATCATGCACTAACGTATTCCGTTAATCGTGTAACAGAACACTCCCCGCCTGACGTGGTTACACGTCACCCAAACAGTTATCATCTTAACTAATACAAACATCTAAACATCAGGAGGAAAAAGAAGAACTGTCTCTGAAATAGGTCTAAGAAAGAACGCGTTTCCACCAGGTTTCATGGTTTTCACTTCCACCTGGCGTACTCTTCCGTCCTTACTCGGAAAAGTCTTGGTTACCAGTCCAAGGGGCCACTCATTTCTCGGTGCTTGCACGTTCTTGAGAAGAACAACACTTCCTTGTGTGATATCCGGATGAGTGGAATGCCACTTCTTGCGAGGCTGTAGAGTTGGTAGGAACTGCTTCCGCCACCTGTCCCAAAAGGTGTTGGACAAGTGTTGCACTTGACGCCACTGACGTTTGTAGAGGTCCGACTCTCCAAATTCCCCTGCAGGAACTGGAACACCGCTAACCTTCTGCGTTAGAAGAGCAGTTGGCGTAAGTATGAACCGATCATCAGGATCTGTTCCCACAGGAATGAGAGGTCTGGAATTTATAATAGCTGCGACCTCCGCCATGAAGGTCACCAACACTTCATGAGTGAGTTTGTCTTTGAGTTGAAAGAATATGGACTCCAGAATCCTTCGAGCAAGACCTATCATCCTTTCCCATGTACCACCAAAATGGGATGCGTGTGGTGGATTGAAGGTCCACGAACAACCTTGGTTTGACAGGTAAGTCTTCACCTTCGTCCCATCAATGTTCGAAGGAATCTTCAAGTCTTTACAGGCATGGACGAAGTTTGTGCCGCGGTCAGACCGAATGTGTTTCACAGGTCCCCGCACAGCGAGGAAGCGTCTCAGGGCGTTGATGAAACTAGAGGTGTCCAGAGTCTCGATGACCTCTATGTGAACTGCCCTTACACTCATGCATGTGAAGATCACCGCCCATCGCTTGCTGCATGAGAGACCTCCTCTAATATGCCGTGAGGCAACGACCCATGGACCAAACACATCCAAACCTACATTTGTAAAAGGTGGGTCTGTTGAAAGACGATCTGATGGCAGACTAGCCATTTTCTGAATGCAAGTTGGAGCTCTTAGTCGTCTACAGGTGACACAAGAGTAGACGATGCTGCTCACTTTCCTTCTCCCGCCAACTATCCAATAGCCAGCTGCGCGGACAGCACCTTCTGTAAACAAACGCCCTTGGTGTTCAGTCTGTTTATGATAGTGTCTGATGAGCAGCGTAGCAACGTGATGTTTGCCAGGTATGATCAACGGATTTCTTTCATTTTGATCAAGGCTTGAATGGTCGAGACGTCCTCCGACTCTCAGAAGACCATGGTCGTCGATATAAGGACTCAGTTTCCTAATAGGATTGCTTTTGTTAATTTCCTCCTGCCTCTGGATGCATTTGATTTCTTGCTCATACTCTTCCTCTTGTGTGGCTCGGATGATGATTGTCAGTGCTTGTTCCGACTCGTCTGCTGTAAACTCTGAGTTGCAGTAATGCCAGCCCTTACAAGAGCTCTTTGCCTTCCCTGCGGTGTTGAAGGCTCTGACTATGTGTACAAGACGAGTAATAGCTCGAGTTACTGCCTTCCAACTGGAGAACTTGGCAAACCTTTGAGACCCAAGTTGGTTGACTGAAGTTGCAGTACCCAGGGTAGACACAAGAGGTCGAATGTCTGGGTCTGAAGTAGGATCAACCAGACCAAAAGCATTTCCAGACTCGTTTGTTTTTCCTGAGGTCAAGAATGGTGGCCCGGTTAACCAGTTTGTGTCCGTCAAACGGCTTGCTGGGACAAAGCGTGTTGCATGGTCTGCCGGGTTTTTGTCCGTGGACACATAACACCACTGGTCTGGGCTGGAAGATCTCCGGATACGAAGTACCCTGTTGCTTACGTAGACGTAGAAACGTCTAGTCTCGTTATGTATATATCCCAAGACTACCTTGCTGTCTGAGTAGTAAGTCACTGCATCAAGCTTTAGGTCCAGTTCTGTTGAGATGAGTTCTGCTAGCTCCACAGCAAGTACTGCTGCACACAGCTCTAACCTAGGGATCGTGTGCTCTGGTCGGGGTGCTAGTTTTGCTTTCCCCATTACAAATCCCACGAAGTTGTTCCCAGCTGAATCTGTGACCTTCAAGTACGCGACTGCTGCGATGGCCTTAATTGAAGCATCACAAAACACACATAACTCTCTTCTCACAGCACCGGAGGTTGATGTTGGGGTGTAGGGCCTCGGAACTGAAAGTTTAGATAGCTCTGTCAAAGAGGCTCTCCATGATGTCCAAACTCCTTCCATCTCTTGAGGCAATGGAGCATCCTAATCCCCGTTCTCCGCTGTAAGCTCCCTGAGGATAGCTTTGCCTTGTATTGTGACTGGCGCTGCGAATCCTAAAGGATCATAGAGGCTGTTGATGGTGGACAAGACACCCCGTCGAGTGTATGGCTTAACCTCCTCTGAGACAGTGAAGAGGAAATAGTCGGTTTGGAGGTCCCACTTGATACCCAGACTGTGTTGTGTCGGTAGCACGTCTGCATCCAGGTTAAGATCTTTAAAGTCGCTTGAATGATCGCTCTGCGGAAAAGCCTCCATGACCTTTCTATTGTTCGCTGCGATCTTGTGGAGTCTCAGGTTTGACTTTGAGAGAGTGTCTCGTGTCCTTCTCAACAAGCTAACAGCCTCCTCAACTGTGGGCAACGACGTCAAGCCATCATCCACATAAAAGTCTCGCATCACAAAGTGCTTGACATCTGGGTCCACATGGAAGTCGCTGAGCTGGACTGACTGGTGCAGGCAATGAATAGCCACAGAGGGTGATGGGCTGTTCCCAAACACGTGTACTCTCATGCGATATTCTACAACGTCTTTGCTAAGATCGTTGCCCTGGAACCAAAGGAACCGCAGGAAGTTCCTGTCTTCTTCCCTTACCAGGAAACAATAGAACATCTGTTCTACGTCTGCTGTGAACGCAATCGCTTCTCTTCTGAAACGAATCAGGACACCAAGCAGTGTGTTGTTCAAGTCAGGTCCCGTTAATAAGGTGTCGTTGAGCGACACACCATCGTATGGGGCGCTTGAATCGAACACCACCCGGATTTTGTCTGGTTTTCTTGGGTGGTAGACACCAAATATTGGCAGATACCAACGTTCTTCATCCTTGCCGAGAGGAGGAGCTAACTCTGCATGACCATTTTCAAACATCTGCTCCATGAACCTGAGAAAGTGATCCCTCATTTCGGGTTTCCTGTCGAGGTTGCGTTTAAGCGACATAAGACGTTTTAGTGCCTGGGGCCTGTTGCCAGGGAGACGTTGGCGTGGTGTTTTAAAGGGCAACGGAGCGATCCAACTACCGTCTGGGTCCCTTGTTAATCCTTCATCCATTATCCTTATGAATGCAATGTCCTGGACTGAGGGAGCCACTTGGTCATCATCCCTGCTGCGCTCAAACACTGTGCATCCCAGGTGACCTGTGTCACAAGGACTGCTTTCTTCAGGTGATGCTGGCGGATGTTTGAGGACCTGAATGTCACTGTATTTCTCCTTAATGTGGAATACATTAGGACACGGATCAAAGAGGGTAGGACGTTCCAACTCTGTGGTGTGTGTATAGAACGCCCTGACTGTAGGTGGTCTGTGAACTCTTCCAAGACACACATTACCAACAATAACCCACCCAAGATCCAACTTCTGAGCATAGGGTTGGTTGTGCGAGCCATTCACCTGCTTGCGGACCTTATGGACTCTGATAATGTCTCTGCCCAAAAGGAGAATTATTTGAGCCTGTGAGTCAATCTCTGGGATGAGATGGGCTACTGATTTCAGGTGTGGGTGATGAACAGCTGCGCTGGGGGTTGGTATTTCATCCCAGTTGTTAGGAATGTCATTACATTCAATGAGACTTGGTAGTGGGATCCTCACTGTTCCATCTAGTGATTCCACTTCAAAGCCACTGGCCCGTCTTCCCATAGTCTCCTTTTCTCCCGCACATGTCCTCAACACGTAAGGAGCACTTGGGCCTTGGTTGTTAAACAGATCGAAAAACTGAGAGCGAGCCAGCGAGCGGTTGCTCTGTTCATCCAATATTGCATACAGCTTCACCGCCTTTTCTCGCCGGCCGGCGGGGTACACATTCACAAGACAGATCTTAGAGCAAGATCTACCTGATAGATTTTCACCACAAACCTTAGTGCATTTGCTCGTGACTTGCGATTCCGAAAGGTTGTCCTCCTCCCCGCCGTGCTCTTGAGGCGAGGCTTCCTCTCTAATCCATGGAGCAGGTCCGGGGTGAAGTGCTGAGTTATGCCTGTCACTCTTACATTCTGCACACTGGATTTTAGCTTTACAGTTTCTGGCGATGTGTGTGGATGAAGCGCAGCATTTGAAACAGACGTTCCTCTGTCTCAGAAATGTTTTACGCTCCTCCATGGTCTTTTCTCTGAATGCATGACATTTACTTAAGGGGTGTGGCTTCCTGTGGATAGGACACTGTTTCTCTATGTTTTCTGAGTTTGTTGGAGGCTCATCAGTCTCTGTCGCCGTTTTGAAAGACGTCTCAGTTTTGTGGACGGAGACCTCACTGTATTTGTTTTGTCTCCAGACTGACTTCTCTGTCTTTGGGAGAATGTCTGTGTAGGAGGTGAATTTAAAGCTTGGGTCATTCCTTATCCTCGCTTCCTGACCGATGAATTCCACAAAGCACACAAAGGTTGGATAAGAAACACGATTTTGCTGCTTGTAACATGCACCAACTGAAGCCCACTTTTCCTGCAGATGAAATGGGAGTTTTTGAACAATCGGGTTGACCCCTCTTGCTGTGTCGAGGAAGGCAAGACCCGGTAAGTCTCCGTCTGCTTTTGCTGCCTCGAGTTCCATTAGCAAATCACTTAACCTTGTCAGTTTTGAGTAATCCCGGCTTGTGATTTTAGGGAAGGAGTCAATACGCCTGAACAGGGCGTCCTCTATCGCTTCTGGTGATCCATATATTTGATCGAGTCTGTCCCATGTCATAGCAAGCCCTGCTGCTGGGTGGTTAATATGAATTGCTCTGATCTGCTCCACGTGCTCTGCAGACTCCTTACCAAGCCACCTGAGCAGTAGATCCATTTCCTCACTTGGCAAGAGGGTCAGACCTGCAGTCACGGTGAGAAAGGACCGTTTCCACGCTCTGTAATTCTGTGGCCTATCGTTGAACTGCAATAAGCCTGTAGCCACTAGCTCACGACGCGCTAAGTACCTCACAAAGTCGTTCGTGTTTATGCCACCATCGTTGATGTCAGGAGATACTGGGTACGATGTCAAACTCGGGCGCTGCATGGGGGAGACAAAATCTCTATCAAACTTGACTTTACGTGATGCCGGGCTGTACTTATCTTCATAAGCGTAGGGCTGCTGTAAAGTAGAGTGAACTGCACCGTTTCGCCCTGGCACGAACGGTTTTGCTTTTGGCTTGAGGTGTGAGGCGCTGAAGCCTGTGCTTGGCTCTGCCTTAACGGGAGAAATGTCCTCGCCTAGCTGTTCACAATCCTGTGAAAGTTCTGAACCTTTGACTTTAGCCTGGTCGACCACATATTGTCTTGTGCGTTCCGTGGCTTCCAAGGGAGAGGAGTCGAGATTCAGTTTGCAGCTGTGTTTCTCACTTGCTCCATCGACAGCTGCTTCAAGTGCTTCTGCCTCTGCAATGGCTGCAGCAGCTTCTTTTTTATGACTCAGCATTTCTATGCTTGCTTCTAGCTTAGCTTTCTCCAGTTTTAAGCTTACTTCCTCTTCTAGAAAGGTAAGGCGTGTCTTAGCGGCCTCCGCTCTTGCCCTGGCCTTGGCTGCCGCTGAGCCAGTAGAAGATGCTCTGGATACTGATGTTGCAGCTGACACTTGAGAGCGTGTCTTTAACGATGAAGCTTTTTCTGCCATGGCGTAGGTTAGCGTTGTAGCTCCACTTTACTGCTTCCGTGATGACTATTCACATGCCACATGTGACCAGGTAAGTAACACTGCGCTTGTCTTGTCCGCTAGAAAGCCTTGGTTTCACTGTTCTGTCCTCAATACATGTGCTGTATATATCTCTGGACAGACAGATAAACTCTTTTCTACTTCAAGACTCTGAAGACGTTGTCAGCTTGTCCACAGGTTTATTGAAGACTCAGAAAAGTGTGAAACTAAAACACATGAAAACACAAATCAGTTATATACTAATTTCTCTTAACGTACGTAAGCACAACAGAAATATACACAATTACATGAACTGCATATCTTAACATCACTGTATCTATAACCTCTTCGGTCTAGAAGATATGTTAACTTTATCAACTAACAAGTTTAAACAGTTATCATAGCTTGTTGACACACTGAACAATGTGCTCCGGCGCTAAGCCGTTCCGATCCGATTTCCCGTTACCGTCAACAAAATACACACTCGTTCCAAAAAATACACATCTCAAAATAAAGTTGTCTTAGTGTAAAGCGTACATACCCAAGATGCAATCACCACGCCTAAGATGAAAGGCAGATGTTACGCGATACTCTTACATGTGGTATCACAACACCATGTTTCTTCCGTAGCCATGCTCTCACTTCCTGAGTTAGGTCACATGACCGGAAGCTCCGTAGCTCTCTTAAAGCGACAGTACAAAACTGAACTCAATACATCATGCACTAACGTATTCCGTTAATCGTGTAACAGAACAACTTTATTTTTGAATAAAGTCAGCAGAGTCTGGGGTGGCTGTAGTTCAGGAGGTAGAGCAGGTCACCTACTGATCGGAAGGTCAGCGGTTCAATTCCTGGCTACTCCAGGCTGTGTGCCACTGCATCCTTGGGTAAGATACTTAACCCCAAGGTGCTTTCCGATGCAAGCGTTGGAGTGTGAATGTTAGATAATAAAAAAGCACTTAGCTTAGTTAATCATGGAAATGCTCGTATGAATGGGGTAAATGTGTTGTATAAGCGCTTTGAGTTCTCAGACAGAGTAGAAAAGCACTATACAGTATAAGAACTAATCCTTTGTCCATCTAGTAGGGCAATAAATGCATTGCGTAGACTGTCAATACTATCATCAACATGTATATTATTACAATTTATCTGAGTGAAGACACAGAATAAAAAGTCATAAAATTCATTTAAAATTTCTGAATAGGGGCCATGGGGGGGGGGGCAGTCTTTTGTAGGTGCTACAAAATCTTTACATGTTCCAGATCCTTGGGAGACCTCTTCCTTTCCTTGAATATTTACTGAAGCTGCAAAGCCAAATGGGTCACACAGACTGGTTATCATCGATACACCTCTCCCACATATTGTGAGAGCAGGTAATGAACTGTTCCCAAAAACATAACCCCCATGTGTTAAACTGTGATGAGCACCTCCATATTGTTGTTTCAATGCCAAAGGGACTGATATCAGCAGTGACTGCCACGTGCTCCTTGCAGAGCTACATAAGCACATTCAGCAAGTTGTTGTTGAGATTGGGGCCTGTTAGGACACTGTTCAGCGTGCCCTGGAGTCAAAAACCACCCTTATTTGATCTGGTTTCTGTGGGTGAGAAACCTCCCAGACAAACGAATGAGCGATGCCAGCATTCCTCTTGTTCCTTCAGTGCCAGTTAATTATGTTTGTTATCAAATATACCCTGCATAAACTCTCATTTCAGGCTGCTCCTTCAGTATGCAACAGACTGAGGCAAGATGGCGGCTAACTTCCAGTTTGTTGATGGGGAGTCACGGTCTTAGAGCACAGACGGGCATCGAAGCTACCCAGCTACGTCTTTGTGTTATCCTGGTACTCTCCTTTTTCCCATTACCTTTAGGAAGGCTTGTTCTTCTGTGCAGTAAGGAGCTTTTTCTTCTGCTCATGTTGTCTGAAAGACGGTTTCTCTCATGTTGTCAGCATCAGACAACCTATTATTTGTCCAGAAGTGGGAGAGTTCATCACTGGACAACGTTAATGGTCTTAATTTTAAAAATGTACTTTTTCAAATTTATTTGTTATATTTATTTAGGTTTTAAAGCTGTTGATGGCTTGGGCCCAGTGTATATGCATATGCATTAATATTGTAGCATATCAGTGAACATTAGAACTGCTGTCCCTCACTAACCAGCAGGCAGCCTTGAGTTCTTCATGCAAGAACCAGACTGACCCTACGTCACTCTAAAAGCATAGAGGAGACAGAGTGTTACCTGCTTGTGGAACAACTTGCCTGTGAAACTTTGGCATCAGCATCTTCTTTTGAATCACTAGTGAAGTTCTATTGATGTCAGAAGGCTTTCCCATTTTTCTTTTCATGACTGGGATAGTCTTAAGAACCTATGCTTTCAGATTTTCACTTACTTGTTACTTTTCTTTTTTTATTCTCTCTCTGGGTTTGTTGAGGTCATCAGGCGTCTGTATGTGTGTGTGAGCCCTGGGATGGACTGGTCACTTGTCCAGGTGTGCTTTGTCTTGCCCAAGGATACATTGGCATGTAGCCCGGAGTAGCCAGGAATCGAACCACTGACCTTCCGATCAGTAGGTGACCTGCTCTACCTACTGAGCTACAGCCATGTGGTGGTGCGTTTTAGTTTTATAAAGGAGCAAGTTAAGATTCTGTTTGCTAATTATGTGTACATAAACCCTCATATATGACCTGTTCTCTTATTACCATTAGCAACCACACTGTAGTTTACTCACGCCACATCAAGCTTCTAGAAAGACTCGTTTAGAAATGTGGATAACTGCTGCTAAAAACAAGCCTCAACAATTCATCTTTTTATTTCTGTGAGCAGATATTTGTGTGTTTTAAGCAGGAAACAGAATGAGTTCCTTGTGTTGCCAGATTTCCTGTGACATGTATTAATATATATTTGTGACTAAAAACAAATACATCTTACTATACTCCTGATGAGCTGGTGGAGGTGACTGGGGAGAGGGAAGCCTGGGCTTCTCTGTTTAGCTGCTGCCCCCGCAACCCAGCCCAGGATAAGCAGAAGAGAATGGATGGATGGATGGATGGATGGATGGATGGATGGATGGATGGATGGATGGATGGATGGATGGATGGATGGACATCTTACTATCTTAACCACATATCCCTCTTATGGTCCCAGGACAAAATCTGAGAGGAGGAAGAGAGAGACAGACAGAGAGAAAGAGCAACACAGAGAGTGAGAGAGAGAGAGAGAGCAACAGAGAGCAACAGAGAGAGAGAGCAGCAGAGAGAGAGAGCAACAGAGAGCAACAGAGAGAGAGAGCAGCAGAGAGAGAGAGAGAGAGAGCAACAGAGAGCAACAGAGAGAGAGAGAGCAGCAGAGAGCAACAGAGAGAGAGAGCAGCAGAGAGAGAGAGAGAGCAGCAGAGAGAGAGAGAGAGAGAGAGCAGCAGAGAGAGAGAGAGAGAGCAGCAGAGAGAGAGAGCAACAGAGAGAGAGAGAGAGAGCAGCAGAGAGAGAGAGAGAGCAGCAGAGAGAGAGAGCAGCAGAGAGAGAGAGAGAGAGAGCAGCAGAGAGAGAGAGCAACAGAGAGAGAGAGAGAGAGCAGCAGAGAGAGAGAGAGAGCAGCAGAGAGAGAGAGCAGCAGAGAGAGAGAGAGAGAGAGCAGCAGAGAGAGAGAGGTGCAGTAAAGCTGTAGGAGCTGCTCTGTGGGACTTGCACACACATCTTTAATGTGTTTGGCAGGTGCTTCAAGCATCTGAGAGAATTTGCCACAGTTTTGTACATGTTTGTGTGTATTTTTCCATAGTGAGTTTTAATTGTGTTTTATGCAGTGTCACACTAGAAATCAACACAACTGCTGTTAGTCTGTCACCAAACAAAATGCATTATCTTCCCTACATTATTTAGACAGCCCACTAACATCATTTCCTCCTCTGATGGAGTTCAGCTCTGCTTTTCTCCACAATGTGTAACCTACCTAATCCACTTTAGGCAATAAATAATTCTAAGCAATACTAAAAGAGTGGAAAATTTGTGCTGACATTCCAGGAAAGCAGAGCATGAGCAAAATGCAGAGAATTCCGATGGCAGCAGGTCCAATGGAAATAAATGCTGACTGAAGTGCTTCGGGGGCAGAAATACACTCTGTGGACTGCTTTAGGTGAGAAACTGACAAACTGCAGTTAATTATAAAACTGGATAGTGTTTTATTGTTTGGGTTATTATATGGACATCAGAACTGCTGTCCGACAGCAGCCAGCAGCTTTGTGGCACTCTCACGTGGTGTTGGCTTTCACTGAGGTGTGATATCACTTCCTGTTCCAGCTGCAACCCACAGTGGTGTTTTCTGCAGCTTAATCTGTGAAGCTTAATTTATTACAAATTTTTACACAGCAGCTTGTTGCATATCTCATCCTTTTCCATGCACACTTTATCTTAAATCCCCCACAAATTATATTCATAGTATTAGTGCAATAACAGGTGCAGACTCAACAGCACTTTCAGATTAGTGTCTCTGAGACGTCATTAAGTTTAATCAGACTGTTATTAATATATTTTAATATACTCTTAAATCAAGATGTAGGCCTGTGTTTCTCCTGTGGTCCTCACAGAACAGCCACTACACACATATGGTTTTATTGAATATGCATCACTGTAGATTAGAGTATAAAGTTGTTAAATTGAGTTTAACCTTAAACATCTTCAGCCGGAATATGAATCCACATGACCCATATAACACTAATTACTTTTTCTTTTGATAATTTGTGTACATTTTGCCAAGAATACACTTTCATGTGTCGTGAGACATTTTCATAATGCTTTATTGCTTCTTTTGCTAAAGGAAAGGCTCTAAAAAAAATTCCTCCACAACTCCTCATTGTTAGATAACAGTTATTATTTTTTTGTTAATACAGTAGATCTTTATTTAACTATAAGTATACTAATAATATACTACAGTTCCTCAGCCAGGAGTGAGTGCAGAACAAAGACGTTGGTGTGGAGTGCAGCCAGCTGCAGGAGGCTGTCAGCACAAGACTGTGTGTTTTAATCTGGTCCAATTTGTCTTGTTAAACAGAGGAAGAAGCTGTGTGTGTGTCTCCACCTGCCTTTCTCTAAGTCACCGCACACCCCTGGGGGGGGTGGTATGTGTTCTTTCTCAAGCTGGGGTCTCTGCCAGAGGCCTGAGTTTGAAGGGTTAGGACTGCTTCATCTGGACAGAGACCTCTGATGTTCCCAGAATCTGCTGGAGCCACTCTTCCAGTTTCAGGGTTGCAGCTCCGAATGCTCCCGTTACCACGGGGACCATCCCGGACTTTATCTTCCACGTCGGCTGCAGTTTTTCCTTCAGCCTCCGGCACGGCTCGAGTTCCTCTCCCTGCTGATGTTGCTGTCTGCTGGGGTTGCCACATCACATCTACCACAACTGTGGTCTTCTGCTCCTGGCCAACCACCGTGTGTGCGTGTGTGTGTGTGTAATTCTGTGCAAAAGTCTTGAGTCACCCATCATTTTTTAAAAATATTTAGCCAGACAGGTTTTCCTGCACTTTTTATTAAAGTGGTCTGGAGCAACAGTTCTCGAGTCTTTCTTCAAAGTCTCTCTCTGGGCATTGGCTGCTTTGTTTTTTAGCTGAGTCGAGGAATGTGATCAATAGCTAACAATGATTACAGTGTCACAGTTAGAGCTGATGATCAATTACAGATGAGAAAAAAGCTGTTTCTCATCAGCTCCAAGGAAAACACAAATAAATAAATAAATAAAAAATGGAAACCATTCTGTGATGACAACATTTAAAATAAACTAAAATCATAAAAATCTCTCTTGACCACAGAGCAATCTGAGCCCTCTCCTGTTTTTAACTTGTTCTGATGCAGCTGTAATCTTAGCATTTTTTAGCACCTGCAAAAGACTCCAAAGCCAAAGTTATGCCCTACAATATGCTTGTTCATTTAGAAAGTTTTGCTACTGGAATGCAGACGAGGGTTATTCACATTTACTGTTTCATTCATTCAGAGTTCAGATTAACTTTCATGTTGACATTCTGAGGATTTTTCTACCTTAAAGCGCCACATTTAGCAACAATGTCTCATCACCCTGTCTGTCTATGTTTACTCTCTGTTGTTACTGGGATGTAGGCTTTCTGCGTTACAGTTTAAATATTTTAATTAGTTCACTGCTTGAAATAAATAAATAGAGTTCGGGGAAGTTTTATTTTGAATTCATGAGCAGAAGAAGCGTTGTTTACTTCCGGTGTCCGCAGGAAGTTCCCGCACGGTTCGTTCTGTGACAAGAGGTACAAAATATGATTATAGTGATGGTTATTAGTTTTGTCATTAAACATAAAGAGTTAGCCGTAAGTGTTCGGTATCAGACACGGCGTGCTGTTCTCTTCATTTTGACCGCTTGTTGCGTTTTTAAGCACTTTGAACGAGCTTAGCATTTTTGTCCTTTTATGTGACCACAGCTCAACGTGAAGTAGAGCAACAAAGGGACAGGTGTGGAACGCATGCGCGACGTGGCGGAAGCGCACGCGGTGCTGTGCCAGCAAACGAGTTCCGGTATTTGCTAGAAAGTGATTGGCTGTATTTAAACTGCTGTAAAGGACTTTTTAGGTCAAACATATCTGACATGAAGTCATTCTGAGTGAGGAACATCATTGCTGTCATAAAGCAGAAGCTGCTCTGTGGCAAACTGACTTTTATTCTTTATTTCTCAGGGTAAAAATGGCATTAAAATGTCTTTTTCCTGAGAGCTGTGGGCAGGAGGGCAGCAGAAACTTCAACAAATATAACATCACAGCTCTATAAAGATATTTGAACTGGATTGATTATAATGTAGATACAATAACACATAAAGATGCTTGTAAACAGGTCATTTCTTCATTTCATATATTAGCCCTTCATAAATCCTGTTGACTGCAGCCTAGTTACAGATATAAGCAAACACATATAAACAGAAGTCATTTTAGGCACAACACTGGCTTCATAAAGGACACATGTTTTCATTATGGATGTGTTTTCACATGCTGCCCTCATACAGCAGCACATGTGAGCAGTGCAGAGGAGTCTGGTCAAAGTCGTGTTTCATGCTGAGCGTTTCCACTGGCTTCCTCGTTTATATGAAAAAGTGCACAATCATACATGAATTACACAAAATTGCTAAGTGCAGCTTGTATAACGTGATTCCACTGAAAGTGAAAATGATTATATGGTCTTATTGCTCAGATCTCCCTACTTGCTTGTATATGTTTCATCAAATGTGCAGTAATCACACACAGATTTCTGGTTTCATGTTGTGCAGGTGCTGAGGATGACAGTCCTGAACCTGTCCTTTGCTGCGTGCGGTTTCCTGGGGATCTATCACTTGGGTGCCGCGGGGGCCTTTCTCCGGCATGGAGACAAGCTGCTGGGCTCCCTCAGGGCCTGTGCAGGAGCTTCGGCCGGGGCGCTGGTGGCTGCTGTAATGATCACGGCACCTGAAAAGTTAGAGGTATCGAGTACTCGCCACTTCATCCTGTCCTCGGGCATGTAGCCTGAGTGGAACCCTCTGAGCTCTTTGAGCAGTTTTCAGAGGTCCCTGAGCAAAATGGGGAGAGACATTTTAGAAGTGCTTCACTCTCCCAATCATTATTTCTTCTTCTGTAGTACAGCTTTAAAATTATGTGTATGGAATTAAAGATGTTGTCAGGGTGAAGGATTTTCAGAGACTCATCATCACAGATTCAGCATCTCAGTAGAAGAACTGACACACTGTAACGGCCACTGCACCCTCAAAACATAAAGGAGCCAATTTATAACTCAGATCCGATTGTAATATACGCAGAAGGAGTAATTGAAGTGTAAATTCAGGAATCTGGATGAACAAAAAATGATTTAGAGAAATATTTTTTATAAGGCAGGCTGTTTTTTTTTTTACAGTGTGTCATTGAGCTGAATTTAAACTTCTGCATTGAATCGATGCAGAGTCCATGATGTAGCTGTCACTGCTGCTGTATTTGGATCTGTGCTGGTCAGCCTCCGTCGCTCTGCTCTTTCATTAGGTGGCGGTAGAGTTTCTCTAAGTTGACCAATCCTCATTCAGAAGAAGAAGGCGTTCATGCACAGGAGGAAACAAAGGTGGCGAGTCCATGTTTCAGAATGGTTTTACACTTACTGACCTGCAGCTTAGACCTAACACAGAAGAAGAACGCCTCTGTTACTGTAGCCCTCCGTGTTTCCTCTGCAGTTACTGTCACAGATTTCAGATTTGGGCTGTACTGAAACAAATCACCAACGGACCAGAAAAAAGAGCTGTGTGAATAAACCTCGTTATACCAGGTGTGACTGCCTGACATAAGATGTGTGATTTCATCACATTGTTTGTTTCCTTCTTCCAGCACTGCAAAGATTTCACCTACAGGTTTGCTGAAAGTGTGAGGCAGCAGCGGTTTGGAGCTGTCACGCCAGGATTCAACTTTATGCTCACGCTCCGGTAATTACTTAGCCAAGGTTTCCTGGAAAATGATTCTTGATGTCATAAATGAAACACAGATAACACCAGCTGGTGGTCAGTGACAGTGTGAAAACAGGAAGCACTGTGGAGATTCTTTCTGCCTACTGCAGCATCAGTTTTGTCTCACTCCAGCAGACAAGCACAGATTCCTTTTAGAGAGAAGGTGCAGTGATGTTGTTGGATTTATTGGATCTTGCACCACTGTCAGGTGTTCCCTGTGTCCTCTGTGGCTGTGTGATGATGGACTTTGGAATCATAAGGTTCTTTCTGAAAGTTTGGCTAAATCGAGGACCTGAGCACGAGTTGCTGTGGGCAGGCTGGTTATCAGGAAGCAGTGACTTAAGTCCTTAACAGAGGTCAGGATTTTGTGGAAGAACATGAGTTCAAACAGACAGAACATCTCTGAGGATCACAGCGCACACGTGCTTTCCATCAATCCTGACCCGGCTTGGGACGATTTGTTGGGAAAATTGGACTAAACTGCACAACTCCAGGCCTGCAAACCAGAGTTATTATAGTTTAGTTTTTCATTTTTATTTTCAACTTAGTTTGGTTTCAGTTAGTTTGCAGTCTCTGTATTTTTATTAGCTGGTTTTGTGGCCAGGGGTCGGTGTCCTCCTGGTGCCGGGCCCAAGTCTGGATAAATGAAGGGGGTTGTGTCAGGAAGGACATCCACTGTACAGTCTTGGCCAAATCAAATATATGGATCATAAAGAATGAGATTTCCATACCGGATCAGTCGGAGCCCAGGTTAGCAGCAAAGGGTGGACAACACGGTGCTGGAGGAAACTGTGCTGCTGTTGGCAGAAGACAAAGGAGGAGAGAGAGGGAAGGTGGGTTAGGAGGCAGCAAAAGAGAGAAGGAAAGGCAGGGGTGTGGTGGTGAGAGCAAGGACTGTAAATGTAGGCACTCTGGGAAAGGAAGAGAGCTGGCTGATATGATGGAGAGGAGGAAGGTGGATGTGTTTTGTGTGCAGGAGACAAGGTGGAAGGGAAGCCACGCCAGGAGCATCGCGGGATTCAAACCTTTCTTCCATGGAGTCGATAGGATGGAGCAGGCGGGATCATGACGAGTGTGAACACTGCTGTGGAGGTGGAGAGAGCCTCAGACAGGATCACGAGTCTGAAGCTGGAATTCAGAGGGGTGATGTTGAATGGTATGAGCTCAAAGGAAAAGAGGAAGACCTCAGAGAAGATTCCTGGATGCAGTGAAGGAGGGCGTGCTGAGGGGTGGCGTGGCAGGGAGAGATGGAGGCAGGTGAGCCACTGTGGCGACCCCTAAAGAGAGCAGCTGAAGAAGGAGAAGTTCTGTAAGCTCACAAAGAGTTTCGGTTTGAATTGTTTTCAGTGGATTGAAATGTTTTAGTTTTGAGTTCAGTCTCAGTGAAGGACAACAGCACTGATGCAGCTCCTGAATGACACTCAGAGCTGTGACTCTCCTGCAAAGTGACGTCACAGAGTGGAGCGTTAGCAAGAGATGACTGCGAAGAAATGCTAAAAACACGGTTTTGTTCTGTTGTTGGCTCGAGTATGAAAGCTCGTTTCTGCCACTAAAGCGAGAAAAAAAAACTGCCATCCATAACTCGAAATTTGGAGTTAACTCTGCCCATCAGGAAGCTCCATGAAGGTAGCAGGAGGCTGAAGGCATCAGCTGTCCAACAGTTCCACATTGAGTCCTTTTATGCAGCTTATTGGCTAGAAGGTCAAAGGTAACTGATACTGTCTCTGCCCGGTTTTGAGTGCACATGCATTGGAGTCGTCTGCTTCTGGGTAACAAAATGACTTCTTTCATGGAGCGTCGTGATTCACAGAGCCAACTCGACATTTTGACTTGTCACGGCGATATTTTGAGATCCATAACTCGATATGGGCTACACTTGGAGGTACAGTACGTGTCTCCAGTACACACACCTTCTGTCACTGTAAACCAGCTGAAGCTACTCAGTTGTAACTCTTGAGCCAGGATTCCTAATTCAGTGTGTGAGCTATTCTTCCAACTCCGGTATCATAAATCTCAGGTCTGTGCGTGCTCTTGCACCCTAGTGTGTCTGAACCCTGTGAATCTAAGTTATTAATATTTATTGATGTTTCATTTGCTGCTGACCCTGTGTGTGAACACAGAGAGGGAACAAAGGAAAGAGAGAGGGTGACCTGCTGCTGATTGTTGGTGTAAGATGACATTTGCTTGTGTAGAATATGAAGTATCAAAGTATCTGTTACCACATCTAACTGAGAGAGTATCAAGGAAGCATGGAAACCAAACACTAAGATATATCTCTTCATTAGTATGCTTCGGTCATTCTGAACTTATTTAACAGCTTGAGTAATAATTACATGTTGCCATTAAAAAACCTGAAACAAAACAGTGTTTATGATGCCATGTGGAGATATTATTATCATTAAAGCTGTGACAGATGAACATCTGTGTTTGGATTTTCCCCAGGGAGGGGATAGAAGAGATTCTGCCCGGAGAAGCTCACAGTCTGGCCACGCACCGCCTCTATGTGTCGGTAACACACTCAGAAAGTGGCAAGAACCACATCATATCCACATTTACCTCCAGGGAGGAGCTCATAAAGGTGCACAGCCCTCTCCATATACTTACAGCAGTGATGCTTTCAGTTTCAAACGCAGTCATAAATGTTTATGATTGTTTTACATCCTTGTTGTTCTCCAGTCTCCAGTTTAGTGTTTGTTCTTTTACTGCTCTGACCTAAAAATGACATTATCAAACTCACTACTTTTTGATGAATGGCTGCATGCTGTGTATGAGCCCAACTTCAGGTACCGTCACCTTCTCCTGCAGTCACAGCAAACGTGACTCAGGCCCCTCCTGCTGCACTGCCAGTGTTTCGTGTGACTTTGGTGGTCACTGGCTGACTGTCTGCCTCTTCTGTCTTGTGCAGGTTCTGTTAGCCAGCAGCTTTGTGCCGGTCTATGCTGGACTCAGACCAGTGGAGTTCAGAGGAAAGGTAAAAGCTTGAGGTTTGATCAAAATAAACTGTGAGGGACTGAGCACGTACTCAGCTGTGTTAAACCTAATGTTTTGGTGACTGAGTTTATGGTGTATAATGTTTAAAAAGCAGTAAATAAAGAGCTGTGTGTAACTGAACACTGAGATTAATAATTGATGCTCCCAGGTTCCTGTTTATGTGACTAATACAAAGGTACAGATTATTGAAGTGACTGATGGCACTGGGTCAGAGTCTGATAAATATTTGACTGGGAATAAATGTCAGCTTTTTCTCCTGCAGACAAACAGCAGATGCTCCTGGGCTTTAATGAGTGATTCATGCAGGGTTAAAATGGGCTTCATATTTAACATGTGGGCATAAAAAGTCAGTGTTATGAGTAATACCTGAGATTTTCCTGCAAGAAGCCAAGATGTGTGAAGAAAATATCTGAATGTGTCTTTAGCCACTTTCACGCATGGATTGATGGTGACAGGCTGTGACATTATCTAAAGCTGCCCTTTCAATCAAAGCGCACATGTAGCAGGTCCACTTCAGACGTGCTCTTACTGTTGGGAACACTCCTGTTGCTTTAGGCGAGGGTGCTGCCTGGTTAGAGTGCGCAGGAGGCAGCACACGTGACACCCACGGTAAATTCAGCAGGCCTGCGCTCTTCTCACATGGATGCAGTTTGACATCACATGGCCTTTGAGCCGGGGCGCTGGCAGGCTCGTCTGATCTGACTGCATCGGGCATTTGAGTTACACACATCTCTGCTGGCTAAGGTCTAGTTCAGGTTTGTGTTTAATGACGAGACTCTTTATGCATTTAATTTAGGTGCTCTTTGGTTTCCCGAAAAGCAAACAGTGAAGAGGTCCAAAGGTCTGAAAGCTCCTCTGCTTTAAAGTTTATTTGTGGCGGTTCTGTGGAGGACCGGCAGTCTTTACACACCCTGTGGCTTTGTTTTCATTAGAAATGGATTGATGGAGGATTCACTGACAGCCTGCCCATTCTGCCTGTGGGCCGAACCATCACAGTGTCCCCCTTTGCTGGACTGCAGGATGTGTGTCCCGTCCACAGGGGGAGCTTCAACACGCAACTCAGACTGGCCAACATGAACATAATGGTGAGAAGTAGAGCACCGGATTGGTCTGTATAACACTTCAATGCACTGAAACCTGTGTGTGTGTGTGTGTGTGTGTGTGTGTGTGTGTGTGTGTGTGTGTGTGTGTGTGTGTGTGTGTGTGTGTGTGTGTGTGTGTGTGTGTGTGTGTGTGGACTGCCATCAGCAGTGGCTCTCAGATGAGGTCCCTTATTGATCAGTTCAAACTAGTGCTGGGTAATAAAATCCTAACAGTAATTATCACACGCAGGAAAATGAGAGTGCAAAGCTCACTGCTGCCTCTGTGGGCAGTTTTACTTTAACCTCCTTCTAAGTGAGCAGTGTTGTACTTTGTGTACATTCATTTGGCTTTCTTTGTCCTTTTTAAATGTACTTTAAATTTGCAGTGCAGTAAAAATGTAGGAGCAGGTTTGGGTCAGTAAATAACTGACATGAGTAAGTGCAGCTCATTATATAACATTACACTGCAGCATGGTTCTAACCAGCCAGGCGGCTCTTTCTCTTTCTCCTCACACTTGAAGCTACAACACATTTCAGGGTCAACTTGAAAGAAGGCAGATGTAAAATGTAAGCGTGAGGTCAGAGGTCAAATGTGATATTTGGAAGCAAACTGATGATACCCGTATCATTTCCTAAATGTTGCCAAACAAAGACAAAGGCAGCAGAATTTGAAGCAGTTTTAAAGATTAAAGATATTTATGAAAGTTTGACCTTGAAGAAGAGGTCAGAGGTCCAAAGTAACGTGATATATCATTTACTGTACGTCTGTATGCTGTCAGTACAAACAATGGCAGTAAGAAACATAGATGTAAACAGCTCTGTGCAGCGTTCTTATCACCTTGACCTTCAGATCAACCAGTTTTATTAATGTGACCTAGAATGTTCAAATTCACACCACAGATCTCAGAACAGTTTGAATCTCGCCGACCTTGACCTGAAAGTAAAGGTCAGAGGTCGAGGTTTCTAAAACTCTTTGAACGTGGCCTAGGATGTTTGAATTGACAGCATAGATGCATACTGTTCAAACGAGACCCATCAAACTTCACTCTAACAGCACTTTGACCCCCTCCACCCACCCACCCACACACACACACACACACACACACACACACACACACACACACCCTTCCCCAGTCTGAAACAAGATGGGAAAAATGATATTCATGATCAGTCCTGTTTTGATGTAGTGTAGGAGTGGAGCTGGAAAGCATGTTAGAAGAGGTACTTGACAGATGCTGCTGCCTATAAATAAATGGCACCACGGCTCTTGTGATCACATTAGAAGATGAGGTCTTTGACTTCATCCTGTTCCAGCACAAAGCAGAGCACGCTGAGCTGTGGTCGCAGAGACCTCCGACTGTCTGAATGGGAGTGCAGAAAGACTCACACTTCTTTGGATGAAGGGAACCGAGTCAGAAACACTGATCTGTATTTCTGTCACTGACTCCCTTGAAGATGTGATGTAAATGCAGTGTTTCCGTTGGTTTCCTCAGTTTTCCGTGGAGAACATCAAACGTCTGAACCAGGCTCTGTTCCCTCCATCCACCAGCACCCTGCAGTCTTTATGTGAAGAAGGCTTCGCTGATGCTGTGAAGTTCTTAAAGAGGGAAGCCCTGATGAGCTGAGTGTCATGGGAAAAAGCATGTGACGCTTGAAGCATCATTTAGAGAATAAATATTGTGTATTTTCTGTATTTATTTCCTGGGTGGCTTCAGTTTGTTAAAAAAAATGCCCAAATATCAGGACTGTTTCCACGGAGCGATGGTGAGAAATACTGTGTCCTTTTTTTTTTTTCCTGGATCGAGATCTCAGTGGATGTTTGTGAAGCATGAAGCAAGGTGTGCATGATTGTGAGCTTCAGTCAGATAACTTCTATCACACAGGTGTCCTCTTCATGACAGCAGCTCAACACGATGAAAGGCCCACGTGTGAACGTGGACTTTTCATCAATTTTCCAAGGAAGCATTTAATTTCCCCTGACTTGAAGCAGTGCAAAAAATATCGGATATCCATTACCCGCTTCACAGGAAGTTCATGCTGCCGTCATGGATGTTTGGGAGCGCCCTCGGGACACGCGGGAGCGTCGTCTTTGAAGTGTTGGATGTTTCTTGTAGGTTTGACTGCTGCTGGGTTACCGTTTGATTTCCTTCAGCTTCGGGAAACGGAGCAAATTCTCCCGTTTCCAGCCGACTGGAGCGGTCCGTGAAAGCTGCTCTCCCTCCGGACAGTCTGACGTACAGGCAGCTGCTTCACTGAACAGTTAGATTTATATAAACTGCACAGTGATTACAAGGAGCTGGGACTGCACATACACACACTGTATGAAAGGAGTGGATGTCGCCACCATGACATCACCCACACGTCTGTGGACTGTTGTTTGGACTGAGTTTGGATTTGTCCACTTTGGCTGAGAGAGTGGCACTGGTCACTTTAACACACGGGGGCTAAGTCCATCTTTCAGATACAGTCTGTGTGCACGTTTCATTTCTGTAAACAAACACGTGACACTTTTCTTTCAAACTGTTTCATCTGAGTGGAATATATGAATATATGAGCAGAGACAGCTTATTTAAACGTGAAACTAATTTCAGTATCTTCATCATCACTCTCAGCTGATGGTCAGAACAGTTCATCAGTGAACTTCTTCCCTCTGAAAGCTTTGAACAGACTAATACAAACTTGGCATGAGGTTGAATATACCTGGAAAAGTTTGGATTCATTACAATAACCTGGATCATATTCAGAGTTCTGGAACAGGTGCTGCTCACACTTTAAAAACACCACAGGTTCCTTTCAAATAAATTCTTCCTGGGAAACATTAAGGATTGTTTTACTACTGAATTTCATGACATCTACATTTGATTTTGTAAGCTCGCGCACACACACACGCACACGTGTTTCCCGGTGTTATTATGTAAGCTCACCTGCTGGCTCTGGTAATAAGGCTTCCTTTAAATGGCCGACTCCACCCGGAGCAGAGGAACCTCAGCGTGTGTGCTGGAGTTCAGGCTCAGTAATGAAGTACAGGAGGAGCTGCTGTCTGGACAGAGGCCAGCTGAACGAGCTCATTTGTTAGTGTAATGATTCAGCTGTTGACTTCGGTGTATGCTTCTGAAAAGCCGTTGTTCACACCTGCAATGTGTTACTTCTGCGATAAGCAGGTTGAGATGTGCTGAAAAGCAGAGAATGCCAGCTCCCCAAAGTTTTTTATCTGCGAGCTGCACCGTCCTAAATGAATGCAGAGTAAACTGATTCTCCAACGGCCCGCGGAGGATCGACCGAAGGAAAAATCCTCTTAGTCTAGTATTTATGCCGTCCACAAAAATTCACGCTTTGTTGTGCTTCTGTCCACAGTTATTTTGGGATGTGTGATTGTGGGTTGTAGCCACGTTACTACAGTGGAGGTTCCTGCTGTGCCCCAGCGCCGCCGGGAGATCCACTCGGGCTAATAATCAAATGACTGCACACGCTTCCATACTACACAAATAAATCTTCATCACCTGAGGGTATAACAGGTATTTCATAATTACTTTAATGTGTGTGTAGGTGCTGCGTGTTTAAGTATGCAGTCCTAGCTGAAGGTGAATCAGGAAGATCCCACTCTCAGCAGACAATTAGATGTTATCACAGCGTCTGATGTGATTTAAGGTCTGTCGTCTTCATCAGAGTCCGTCTGTTCACTCCTTGCTCCTCAAAGCGAAGCGCTCACATCACTGCTCAAACACTCCAGGGCTGCCGGGCTGGTTCTCCAGAGAATTGGGCTACTTTTGAAGTGCTGCTGTGCTTTGATTGAGTTATTTATTTTATTTTTGGTCCGCTGTTCACTAGACATATTTTGCATGCATATGCAGATAGTGTATCCAATTGCAAAAATGCTGTTTTAGAGCCTGGAGGAATGAAGCTGTCAGGAAAGAAGACTTGAGGCTGGATGCTGAGCATTTGTGCTGGTTTCACGACAGGCCTGAACCCTGAAACACACCTTTAGCAGTGAGTAACATATTACAGTTCACGTGCCCTGATGTTCAGTTCAGTTCAGTTCATTTCTTTGGTTATTGCTGCGTTCAGATGACCTTTGAACAGAAACATAACACAGTGAATCAGAGCTGAGCTGACAACAGTGAGGAGTCGGTGACAACTGTGACTCAGTGCTGTCGCTTCACATCCAGAATCATTTATGCATGTGCTGAGCAGGAAAGGCTTCCAGATCCTCACACTGACCACACGTTTCCCGACTGAATCGGACCATCGACCACTCAGCTGCAAAAGGCACAACATAGGATTTCAGCAGCACCAGGACACTGCCTCAGCCCGCACCTGCCTCCCAAACTGGGGGTGGGAAACGACTGGTTTCCACATTTATTGCATATTTGATTTCATGTTGAGGTGTGAGGGGTTTATTTGGGGGGGCTGCTGCAGTGTTTTGATCTGTGATTTACAGCTGCTCCTCTTCCTCATTCTTCAGCTGTGATTTGTTGGAGGTCAGTTATTTACACTGCTGATCAAACTCTGAACACTGGGATCAGGGAGAGACAAACTGCAGCTCTCTGTCATTACACAGTCTGCTGCCAATCCACTACTGCCCCATACCTGATATGATTACAGAGCTACTGCAGCTGTCATCAGTAACAGCCACAGACACACAACTCACAGATATTTCACCAGGCTTGAACCCACTACAGCACCGCACAAGATGAAGAGTTTCTGTACATCTAAATGTGGTTCAGGCATTTTTGTAATTTCAAGTAGCGCTCTTGTGATTGTGCACTGAACCTAAGCTGGGACACACACACACACACACACACACAATAACTGATGGTTTTTCTGAAAAATGCTCCTGATCAGGATTAGACAGTGACATTGTCTCTCTGTGCTCTCCTTGTTTCTCTCCTCTTTCCCATGTTGTGGGAATCTGAAACAAATAACTGAGACTCCAAATGTGGTTTTACTTCTTTACTGAACCTGTAATGAAGCTCTAATGAAACCACAGAAACACAAACAGTGTGTTAATGTCTGAGGGGAATCCTCCGGCCTCTACAGCATGCTTCAATCATGCACACATTACCTGCAGTTACACACAAAAAGCAAACAGAAGTCAGAGCTGTGAACTGGTGCTGTATGAATGAAACTGAATTGCACTGAATCTAACCCAGATGGCAGCGGTGTGTCAGAGTATCTGCAGCACTCTTCCTACCTGCTCATCAAACCTCGTCACTGATGCTGGGTTGTGTTAACCAGCTTGTCTCTGATCATCTCTGTGAGCAATAATTGAGTAATTCTTTTCATGTCAGAAATAAGTCAGTCTTTAGAAATGCATCGGTGCTCTTTATGACATCAGGAGGGTTCTGAGTTGAGAACAGAAGCCACAACAGTCAGAATGGTGGCGGCAGCTACAGTGACGAACATGCAGCCCAGCTGAGGCAGCCATCGCAGTGCACTGAACACCCCACAGGTTAAATATTGTCTTCACATTTTTAATGGAACCAGATCAAAGAGTTGTGTTTATAGGCCAGACAAGCAAACACAGCCTGACACAGCTGAGCTGATTCATATAACAAACTGTTAAAAACAGAACACACCGAAGGGCCTCGCTTGCTTTCTGAGACACTCTTTAATGAACATCATGTTCTCATGTTAAAACTCTGCTACAAACAATGTAAAAGCAAAGGTGCTGTATGGACTGAATCTAAGGTTCACATCAGCTGCTTTTTAGGTAAAAGCCCCTCATTCTGCAGAACAGCTCGGACCCTCTGGGGCACAAAAACAGGACCTCCAGGGATGCTCTACAGATATTAGCAAGGGATCCTTTTGTATCCTGTCCATGCAGGGTGTGGTCTCCATGTCTGCTGTTCTTGAACAGCTGGTGCACTGTGGTGGGGACACAGTCCTCCAGGCTGAGGTGGTCCTTCTGTTAGCAAATGCTTCTTAAAGTGAGAACTGCTGAGCTCAGTGCCAAAGCCGCTTCCACCTGGCCAGATTTTCAGTGCGTTAGCCAAACCAAAGCTCCAGTATCAGATCATGAGTATCATGACAATGGTTACCAACTATCTTTGTCATAACTCGAGTTTTTTTCCTCAGATTCTGGACACAGAAAGAGATCACATTATTTGACTTTTCGTCTGTGCTGGGAGCTAATCAGAGTTTAAAACTATTAAAGCTAAAATCAGAGAGAGCAGCGCTGCAGGACAGTGTTAATCCTGTGAATTCCCATGTGAATACATTTATATCACACTGAATTTATTCTTTCCAGCTCACAGCACTTCATGTTTGTATAAGACAATACTCTGAACTTTAAGGTCTGGCACCATCTCATAATAACAGAGATGATTATTCTCTGTGTTAAGTACCAATAAAAATGTATTTGTAATCTGACAGCTGGTAACTGTACTTAGTGTCCGCTCAGCTTTACTGTTGCCTGATCCAGTTTATAACAGCCAGCTGAGGTACTGATTCTAAAAGCTTTTGTTACTACACTGAGTGAATTAACATCAGTCACATGACTGCATTCTGACAAATCAAAGGTTCATTAATGGATTTGAAGAGTTTTATATTCAGATTGGTCTACCATCACTGTGCTGCAGCCCTGACAGCAGCCTATGGGTCCTGCTGGCACTGACACAGCTGTGTGACAGTGGAGCAGCAGGGCTGCAGCCAGGGCTTCCACACCACGTTCCCTGGACTTAACTGGCTCTTCACGGGCTTCAGTGACCGCTGATGCATCTCCACGGCTTCCTTCATTGTGGCCACGATGGAGTGAAAGGCGGGCTCAGTGTCCGGAGTCAGTGGGGTGCTCTCTGATGGGTCCTTCGAGAGATCGAAGAGCAGCGGAGGATCGTGGTAGGTCACATAGTCCGACGTGCAAAAGCAGCTAAATGTGTGGAAACATGCCATCTTGTCTTGTGGGTAGAAGTTTGGTGTGAAGTAAAAAGCTTTCCACACCGAGCTGCCTGAGAAATAACAATGAAAGCACTCAGTGTTACAGTAATGTGCTGAAGGTCACTTTGACATGTTAGAGAAAGACACGGTTTGGTTTGGTAGTTTTGCCTGTGTACACCACCACAGTGGATTTGAAATCAATCTATCAGGATGTGAAGTGCAGACTTTCAGCTTTAATTCAAGGAGTTTAACAAACATTATGCATTAACTGTTTAGAAATGACAGCCATCTCCCATTTTCAGAGGCTCTAAAGTAATTTGTCAAACTAACAATTTTAAATATAAGGACTGAGCGGAGAAAACAATCCATCCAGCTGTTCCTCTCAGCAGTCACATCATCAGTAAACACTCATGGCCGTGGCTGACAGATGTAGTGTGCTTTGAACCGTGAGCTGTTTCTCTTCCCCTCACTTTGGTTTCATCGGTCCAAAGAACTGCTTTCAGTTTTCCGGCTCTTTTAGATATTTTCTGGCAAAGCTTATGAGTACTTCCTGTCCTCGACTTGTAAACTCTCCATGTCCACTCACAAAGACGTCTATGGATTGTAGCCCTCGACAATAATACTACTTCTCCAAGAGTGTTCTTGACCTGCTTAGATGTTGTGAAATTGTTTTTCTTAATCATGGAAATAGTTGTCATCATGCACCTTGACCTCTGGTTTTTCAGGCCTTTTGATGTTGCTGAGCAGATCAGCAGATTCCTTCTTTTTAAGGCTGCACCCAGGGCTGACTGGGACAAACTAATCGGCCCTGGCATTTTTGGCTTAGTCCGGCCCGCAACTATGTCTTAGAAGCATTTGACACTGTTTTACTCTTATTCAGTGTGGGCATACCTTTTGCTAATAATACTTTTATACTTTTTTTTAAACTTACTTTAGTAATGCTTAAATTGCAAAGCTTTGACGTATCATTTAGTTTTTAAAATCTTTTATTTCACCTGCTTGAGGGCTTTTTAAAACATGTTTAACCAGCACAGAGGCTACAAATTCAAACTACTGTGCAGCCTTTCAACACACCTTTAACCTAAATATCTAAAATGCTGTGATGCAGCCTAAAATGGACACTTGCTGCTCATCCAACACTTCTCGTGGCTGCCAGATTTGGGGAAGTATGCAAATGTAAATAAATATTGATATTAATCAATGGCCATTGCTCATCATGCTGCTGCTGTCTTCACCTACAGCAGAGTCAGCCCAAGCATTGGGGGGGGGGACCTAAGCAATATTTGATTTGGGGCCCCCTTCACACCACTTCATTGTCCCCTGAACTTAATTGTTATTAATGCTGGAGGGTTAAAGTTGATTTATTTTTTTATTTTATTTTTTTTTTTAGGATATATTACAGTTTCAGCCTTTTCAATTCAATTTTTCAATTCAGTTACATTTTATTTATACAGTGCCAACTCACAACAAACAGACATCTCAAGGCACTTTATAGTGTAAGGTAAAGACCCCACAATAATTACAGAGAAAACCCATCGTTCATCCTAATCTTAAAAATAGAGAGGGTGTCTGTCTCCTGAATCCAAGCTGGGAGCTGGTTCCACAGAAGAGGGGCCTGAAAGCTGAAGGCTCTGCCTCCCATTCTACTCTGAAGTATCCTAGGAACCACAAGTAAGCCAGCAGTCTGAGAGAGAAGTGCTCTGTTGGGGTGATACTTATAGTTAGAGCTGGATCAGGTGACCCTGAACCCTCCCTTAGTGATGCTGCTATAGGCCTAGGCTGCTGGGGGGGTTCATATAATGCACTGTTTCTTCTCATTCACCTTATTTACTTTGTTTATACTCCACTCTGCATTTAATCATTAATTGATATTAATCTCTGGCTCTCTTCCACAGCATGTCTTTCTCTCTCCTCAGCCCCCCCTCAGCAGATGACCCCCCCTCCCTGAGCCTGGTTCTGATGGAGGTTTCTTCCTGTTAAAGGAAGTTTTTCCTTCCCACTGTCACCAAGTGCTGCTCATAGGGGGTCGTTTTGACTGTTGGGTTTTCTCTGTATTATTGTAGGGTCTTTACCCACAATACAAAGCGCCTTGAGGCGACAGTTGTGATTTGGCGCCATATAAATAAAATTGAATTTCTTCACACAGATGTAGGCCTGCTGGGTTCACACTTTCCATCTCTTTTTAAAGCAAAGCCCCAAACACAGGTATAACAGAGCTAAGGCATAATTCTGTGTAAAGTGTAGTAGTATAATATCTGCTTCAGTGTGCCCTCATAATGGGCTATGATGCAGCTCAGCTGTGGCTGGGCCCTTTGGGAAAACTGCTCTACTGTCTGTTAAAGTTCAAATAAATAGAAACGCTGCAAACACACATTTAAAAATGAAGCTTTCCACAGCTTCACTCTTTATTTTAGGAACTCCTGAAAATAGTTTGGACACACAAATAGGTCAGATCCTTGTTTCCACCTTCATTCATGTTCCTGCTAGTAAACACTTTTAGTGGCAGTTACTCATTTAGGTCATTTCAGCTTGTGAGAGAACGTCAGGCTGTGTTTCAGGTCAGGGGTCTGGTACAAACCGCTCCAAGAAGTTTGTCCTTCAGTTTAGGTGAGTTAGACTTTAGTAGTTTAGTAGTTAATCTGTTACTTTGTACTTATTAGGACATATCTGTATCTGTGCACTGTGGCTGCACAGGTTGCTAACCATGCTAGCTGGATAACTGTACCCTCTCAGCTAAATATGGTCCTATCAGTCTCTAAAACTAACAACAAGGTGATGTCATGATGACTCCATCCATCTTTAATATACAGTCTGTGTTTCAGACTTACTGTTTCGGGGATGCCATCTGACAGCGTTCAAGTAGGCATTACAATAATGGAACAGAAATTCATGCTTCGACCTTTCAGCTCTCCCCTGCAGCAAATCCATGAGGTCGTGACCATCTATCTCCCTGCAGACAGAAAGTGAACATGGAATAACACAGAACCACATTGTCTGATGAAACCGTGCGATCAAAGCCTCTGGATTACCTTAATACCCCCCCTCTTCATTAGCAAACATGTTTCCTCTGCTCAGATCCAGGATTTCCCTCACTGTGAGCCCAGTGAAGCACTCAGCCTCTCACTGCCTCTCCCTTCTTTAAATGTGACCTAGATTTCAGGCTGCACTTGTTCTGACTGACATGAGGAAGGAGTGCAGGCTCCCTGCTGCGCAGCCTCACCTGTCCTCTGGGACTGAAGCTCCACTCAGCTGCACCACCGTAGGAAACAGGTCCATGTTGCTGGTGGGCTCGTCGATCTGTCTGCCACCGGGGATTCTGCCAGGCCAACGCAAAATTCCAGGGACCCTGATTCCTCCCTCCCAATTTGTGGACTTCCCTGCTGCTCAGAGAACAAAAAAGGACACAGTCATAAAAACAGTTCTCAACCAGCTACTACAGCATTACACTGAATCCCTGTTGAGCCTTCTACACAGGCGGTACTGTCGCTGTCTACATTAATACTGTGCTGGTGTGTCTGGAGTGCTCTGCCATCACGATTACAAATGAGCTGCTCGTGCTGGACTTGGAGCTCATAAATCTTGAACGTTTTCACGTCTTAGGTTTGAAACGGCAACGAGCGAAGACAGAATGAGTCTTTACACGTACTGTCAGCGCTCTGGAAAAAGCAGCATACTGGCAGAATACTACCTATTTTTCTAGCACACCAGGAGAGCTAGATAAAACTACAGCCTATTACATTTCAGTTCATGAAGTATGATCCCAGTGCTAATTAATATACCGTGTTAACACCACATGTAACTACCAGACAAGCCTATCACACTTGCAGGGAGAAGGGGAGAGAGCTACACTGCTGTAGCTTAATGCAGTACTATACATTAACTCAGCAGGCCTGGGCTGAAAGCACTCCTGGGTTTGTAACTAAAGGAACAACTCACTTCTTGAGACTGACCCCTTGCAGAGATTAAAGGGCACGGCAGCCATGGCAGCCTTACAGAACGCTCACTGCTCTTTGAACCAAATCTGCAGAGTCCCCGCAGCATCAGTGACGAGGATCTGCTGCCGACTGTCAGAACAAACCAGTCCACCCTCAGTCTGCCATATCAATAAAATACATGGTAATAGTACCAGGGTTTTTTGATCTGCACTTTGTCACATCCACGGGGGAGGGTTTATTTTAGCCGAGCTTTATTCTCCCATAATTTCATACAAAGCTTCCTGCAGCAAACAGGGCAATTCAGAGCTAACTACAGAGAGGGTGAGGCAGTGCTCTCAGTTATCCTTCCTTGTGTGGTGCTGAAAATGGTAACTTTTGAACAGATGTGTGAAAGAGTATTTAAACAAGCTTTAGGTTTACTTATATTTAATGGCAGTACATATTTGCTGTAAGTGCTTGCTTTATTCATAGCTGTATTGTGCTTACAGTGGTTTTCTCTTTGGGCTTAAGTCTACAAACTGTCAAAAAGCAACTGTCCAGTGTATGGTGTGGAAAACTATGTCCTGGTCCAGGGTTGGGTGGGGTTTTCTCCCTCTTTCTCTCCAGCCTACTCCGTTCCCTCAGTTCTCAGGTGGAGTTTGGGCTGGCCCCGCCTTGGCCTCCACCTGCTGGCAGTGTTTGCCTGTTTCCAGCTCTTCAGCCAACACACCTGTTTGTTCTCTGTTCTTGTAACCTCTGTATTTATGCAGCAGCTCCAGCCTGCACCCCTCACCAGACTGTCATTGAATATTACTGAAAACATCATCCTTGGTTGGCTGATGCTCCCAAAAGGATTACACTTCCAGATTCCCGAGCCGGTTTGTTCCTGTGGAAGAAGAATTTTACTTGCCTACGCCTCACCTGCCTGCTCACCCTCCACTGCTTCCTTTTCTTTCTAGAAAGACTCCGGGAGGAAAGGAAGCAGTCTATTCTGGGAAAGAAATCCAAAGGACCACTTCCATGACATTCACTTGAGAATCTCTGAATGCCAAGCTCTCCCTCTGCTGATGTTTGTGCCTATCCCAAAAAGGCCTGAGCTCTTGGAGTGTGGTCACTGTTGTGGAAAGTTGTCAGCTCTTCTCTGGTAGAACCTGGCAGGGTGTGAGTACTGCCCTGCCTGCCATGTACCGCAGCAAACCCTGATTCCACAGCAGCAAACCTGCCTCACTCTGTAGCACGTCAGTCCTTTAGCAACCAGGCCAGGATTCAGAACTGCCCCTCGCCTCATCAAATTACAGCAAGGCAAGCATCAAAATCTGCCTGCAGACTCCTGCCTGGACAGTGCATTGGCTGGAGCGCTGCTACACCCAGAGTGGTCGTTAACCTCAACATCAAAAACTGATAGCTGCACTGTCCACCTGTGCTCTACCACACCCAACTTGGCTGTTTGAGGTGGCACCGAGGATTATCATCAGATCACACAAAACACTTGGATCCCTGTAAATAATTGAACCGCCCATTTTAAAGGAACCTATGGAGCTTCATCTACTGCAGTGATGCTCATTTTTCTCAGCCTGGCGTAACCTGGGACTACTCATCCTGCTGAAAGCATCCAGCCCCTAGACCGCGCTGACTGGCACCCGTCTCCACTAGGAAGGGTTGGATGAAATCAGCAAAACACAAAATGGGAGCTGAAGTAAGTTTGTCCTTCAATTTTAGAACATCTTTCATATCTTGATGAAAAACAAACAGCTATATTAAACACACATACGGCCTTTTTAATATTCCTCTATGAAATATAATATTCATATATGATCCATTCGGTCATTTTACTAAATAGCTCCTGGTTAAGTCTGTTGTGTTATATTGTGTTATGGATCTTGTGAGGTTACACTGATGCTGTTTGTGATGCTGCTGATGCATATTGATGTAAGATGTTTGTCAGACTAATCTCCATAGATTTTTTTTATTGAATAGCTGAAACAAAAGGGGGTGGAGAAGTGAACATTAAGAAACAGTATTCTGTATTTGAGCAGTGTTCATTTTTATCTAGGATTTCTCTCACAGCAGGCAGCCCTTGTAATGATTATTTGCTTTCTCACTGAGCTCTCTATATTCACTGCTACTCTGCTCCCTGCTTTTAGATTAGCACTGTGTCTCTCACCACCTAACCAGTCTGACTCTGCCAAACTAACTCCTGAATGATTGCACTGAGTGGTCCTGGCAGGAAAGTTTTTACCCTTTAGCATTAAAAAAAGGTTCTCAGTTTTCCCTCCATGCTGTACCTTTGTATATTCCGTTCCAACCCCTGTGAACTTCCCCTGTGGCAGAGATTTCCTCCAGGTGAGCCCCTTGGTCTGAAGTAGGGTTTAATATTTTTCCCGAAAATGGCATGAATCAAATCCCGGGAAAAGACGAGCAATTTCCCGGGAATCCCGGGAAAAAGTGGGTTTTATTTATTTTTATTTTAATTAGGCCTTCTGTAGCCTGTGTCTGGCTTAACCTATTTTGATATTGTAGATATTTTACTCAACTCCATTTTAAAAGCGAAATATGTTTAAGTAATCTATTTCATGAGACCTTCTTCACACATTAGGCCCGTATTCTAATTCATGATTGTTAGTAAGTGGCTGCAAACGAGGAAAAGAAACACTCGAAGTTAAACAGATATTTCTTTATTGTTCAGGCATATACTATAGGCTATATAATGCAAGATAACAATATATAATAATATAAAATTAACAACAAATTAAAGAGGAAAGAAGTACAACTGTGTATTAAAACGCTTGAAACGGAGGCTGAACGTGCCTGAAATGAAAAGTAATGCTTTCGCATTAAACGAACCCTTCTGTCAATATTTCCTTAACTTTAACATTCGGAAGCTTTCTTTTTTTTCTGAAAGTGTGCTTTTAAGAAGCAGAGAGCATCGAGAGATTCTGCGCTTAAGCGATTTCGGAGTTTAGTGACAAATTGGCCGCAGATAGAAAATGCTCTCTCCGCCTCCACGGATGTAGCCTGAACAGAATGCAGGGCATCAAACAACTGCTGCAGGTGGGGCGGTCTCCTGTTTGTAGCTTCGAACAGAGAAAACTCTTTGGTCAGAACTTTCATGAGGTCACCCTCTTTGATTTCATCTGACGCCGGCGTAGTGGTCATTGAAATGGCCTGCTGCAGATCCAATGCTAGGTTCCCTTCAGTTGAGACGTCTTCAGTCGGTGATGTAGGTCTGGCATCTGCATCACCCTCGCTCGCGCTCTCTTCGGAGAAACGGCCGAGGAAAAGACGCTCCACAAGTCCCTTAGCCGTCCGTATCAGCATCTGTCTTGATGGCATGGTGAAAATCTCAGTGGGCCTTGGTGCTGGTGCGACTAGAACACCGGGATCCAGAAGGTACCTGCCAAAAAATATAGTACTGAAAATGAGCGGATTGACCAAGGCCTCATTCTCCGATCACAAAATTAATAGGCTACGTTACTACTACTACTACTACTACTACTACTACTACTACTACTACTACTACTACTACTATAATAATAATAATAATAATAATGCTCACCTATACAAAGATACCAAGTTCTTCTGTCTCCGTTCCATGAATCTCCTCTCAATCGCATCCCTCATTTCAAGGCTCAGGGGGGTGTCCTGCTTTGTCAACTGGTCAATCATGAAGATGAAAATCCCATCAGCTTTAACGAGGGTGGTGTCACGGTTACAAAGCGATTCGACTCCCATCTTCACCGGCTTTAAGCAGGAGCTGAGTTGCTGAATGAGTGCAAGCTCTTCGTTGGTGATGATTAGTGCATTGTTGATATCAACGAGGGTCTTCGTCACTGGTCTGTGTAGTGCAATGTAGCGGTCCAGCATGTCAGCCAAACTGTTCCATCTGGTGCGACAATCCAAGATGAGTGCCAACTCTTTCCCCTGGTCTTGTTTGACACATTCCCTCAGCTTGTCGTTGCTGACTGGGGATTTGTGGAAGTGCCTCGCAATTTTACGCACTCGCTCCACGCTCCTGTACATGTCCTCTCTCACTGACCGATACCCATCCTCGCACACAGCTAACTCGTCATCAGAGTCTTCACTGCTCTCCTCCTCTTCTTCACTTGCTTTGCTCTCTCCATCAGAGGTGGCACGGTGGTAGAGCACATCTGTGACAGCCAGGTGAACTGCGTGGGCATAGCACAGCTGTAATTCCGGCAGCACCAGTCTCCCAAACTTCACCATCACTGATGCTCCATCCGTAGTGCAGCACACAATGTGTTGGTTCATGTCAAGCTTGAAACATTGAAGCTGATCGTCAACCAATGCTTTCACTTTTTCTGCTGGCATTGTTCCACGGACATGTATGACACCTAAATTCCAGTAAGTTTGCGCACCGTGCACATTTATGCTCATGTACCGCTTATGTTGGGAAGAAGTGTATTCGTCAATGGTCAACGAAAAACGCAACCCTTTCTTCACCATGTCTTGGAACATTTCGGCCAGTTTAATTTTCTCCTCGTTCGCAAACACTCTAACCTGCTTGGAGATTTCTGTGGGATTCTTTGGGAGAGTGTAGCCATCCCTCTTGAGTGCTGATCTCAGATACTCACATTTCGCCATACTATTAAAGGAGAATCCATCAAAAGCTGCCATCTCCGCTAGTATTTCTTCAAGAGACTTGCTGCTAACTCGGCTAAAGTAGCCATCCAGCATTTTAGCACGTTTTGAACATGATGGCCTTTCTTCGTGTTTGTCATGTTTGGACTCTAAATGTCTGCGTAGTCCGCTTGTTGATCCACCAGAACATTTGACGACTCGGTCACACAACATACATTTGGCGCTGTCATTATCTATTTTTGTAAAATGCCCCCACACAAAACTGTTCGTAGACATCATTGCCTGTATGCGCCTCGCTTCTGCTGAGTTACCGCAATACCGTAAGTACTGTTGACTCATCACCCCATCAATGTTACCGTATGACAACAAATCGACGTGCGCGACTTTTTTCCCGGTTTCCCGTCTTACGTTTCCCGGGAAACGGGAAATGGTTCTGATCGCATTTCCCGGGAATCCCGGATCCCGGGCTTAAACCCTAGTCTGAAGTCAGGTAAACAAGAGTGTTTTCAGTCAAGTTAAGTCGGTCCAGTGTCTCCATGATCTGACCTGAGAGCAGACACAATGGAAACTGTAACTGTTAAACATTTTCTTGTATTGCCTCTGTTCTCCTGCATACTGAAAATAAGATAAACAGTGTCTGATAATTAAAGGTTCAGCTCAACTCAATTCAGCACAGTTTTACTATAAAGTGGCAGTTTATGCTAACAGCCATCCCAAAGTACTTTTATATTTCATCTTCTCCAATATATTTTATACTGGAGAGGTTTAGATTTGAGTATGAATAGCAGAACATGGGATATGGCAACTGTAAAACAGGGCTGTATGTAAAGTTAGAGAGGTAAGGCTGCGATGGTTTGGACATGTGCAGAGGAGGGACAGTGGATATACTGGACAATGGAAATGGAGGTGGCAGGCAGGAGGAAAAGAGGAAGACCTCAGAGGAGGTTCATGGATGTAGTGAAGGAGGACATGCATGACATGACCGGATGAGATGGAGGCAGGTGATCAACTGTGGTGGCCCCTAAAGAGGCTTTAAACCACAACCTCCTATTAACCATTCTCATCCTCCTTAATCTGAGTGTAGCTTTGACACTATATCCCATAATAATCTTCCTGACAGACTAGCTTCTATTGGAAGCACCAACACAGCTTTAAACTGGTTTTAATCCCATCTCTTTGACAGCACTCAGTTCATTCAACTCAAACTTCAAATCCCATCCATATCCAGTTACTACTGGTGTCAGCCAGGCATCTGACCTAAGGCCTCTTCCATTTATCATCTACTTCCTCTTGGTCAAAGCATCTGTAAATTTAACCAGTTTCCATTGTTATGCTGATGGCACCCAGCTCTAACTGTCTACCAAGCCTACCATCACTCTCCCACCCACCGCCCTCTGTTTGCCTCAGGGACTCGAGTCCTGGTTCTCCTGGAACTTTCTCAAATTGAACAGATCACAAAACCAGGGTTCTCCTCACTGACACCAAATCCAGTTGTCTAAATAGAACAGTCTTTCCCTGCCTACTGACAACTCCTCGGTTTCTCCCTCCCCACAATTCTGGGTGTCATCCTTGAGAGTACACTTTCTTTTCAAGCGCACATCAAATTAGGTCCTCGTACCTCCACCTTCATAACATTAATCGCCTCCATCCATTCCTCCCACCTCGTATGGTCTTCCTTGTTCATACCTTGCTTACATCCCACATTGATTACTGTAACTCTTCTTTTCGGTCTTCCTTTCGTCCATACATAAGTTTCAACTGATCCAGAACTCTGCTGCTTGTATCATCACCAGAGCTCCTTCCATTAGTCATATCACACCTGTCCTTCAGCAGCTCCACTGGCTTCCTATTCAATATATTGATTTCAAGATTCTGAACTTCTACACACCCATTTACACTCTCAGGTCTTCTTCTCACCATCTCACTGACCTTTCCCACCGTTTGACTGCCATAGGGTCTAGAGAAGGGGTCGGCCACCCCTTTGCTCATTCAGGCCTAATCTGCGGCTCTGTGCGGCTCGCGGAAGTAAATTATAAGTATCCAATTAAAGTGCATTTTATTTTTGTCAGTTCGGTTTTTGTTGTAGTTTTAAATTGGAACATTATTGTGATCTTGAAATATTAAAATAAAATCATTTTATTTATCTATTTATTTGTTTTCGTTTCTCAATATATGCGTCACTCACGGTAGCCGCTACCAGCTTCCGCGAGTATTTGCGGCTCTCACTGTTTTGTTTTCCGTTGAAACCGGGTTCAAATGGCTCTTTCCGGATTACAGGTTGCCGACCCCTGGTCTAGAGCGTTCAGGTGCTCTGCTCATCGACTCTGGAATTCCTTCCCACCAGACACCTGAAACACTGACTGCCTCTACTTTCAAATCCTGTCTTGAAATGCACCTCTGTTCTTAATGATTTGTTTTGAGTGTTTTGAAAAGTGCTTAAAATGAAATGTTAATTACATTATTATGATCTAAATGCTGAACCATTTAAGAGGTATAGCAAATATTTACATTGCTATGCAGATGATACCCAGCTTTATCTATGAGGAAAAAAATGTCAGTCCAGGCTGGATTAACAATCCAGCCTGCCCTTCTTCACACTTAAGTCACTTAAGGATTGTTAAGTCTGAAGGGCAGTCTTGCCTGAAACGTTACTGCTTTGAGGCTCTTTTTGGATTAAATTTTGCTCCAGGAGCTCTTGGTGTACGGACATTTTTTTCCCTTATTGATGTTTATTGTTCCTGCACTCTTTTTACATCTCAGATGTGTGGTAAATGGTAAATGGACTAGCTCTTATATAGCGCTTTTCTACTCAGTCAGAGCACTCAAAGCGCTTACACAACATGTTTACATTTACCCATGCACTCACATTCATACAAGCACTTCCATGTTTACTAAGCTAAGTGCTTTTAATTAACTACCATTCACACACATTCATACTCCGACAGGATGGTTGGAGAGCAACTTGGGGTTAAGTATCTTGCCCAAGGATACATTGGCATGTAGCCTGGAGTAGCCAGGAATCGAACCGCTGACCTTCCAATCAGTAGGTGACCTGCTCTACCTACTGAGTTCTTGTTCTCAGCCCCACAAATCTTAGCAACATGGTGTCTAACCAGATACTCTGGATGGAATAACCTTGGCCTCAAGTACCAATGTGAGGAATCGTGCGCCTGTTTTCCACTTGTACCTACTCCACTTGGCTTGACTCGACTGTACTCGATTTTGTTTGTTTTCCATTACAATTGAGTAAAATTGAGAAGGATTTTAAATTCTATTCTAGATTTAACAGGGAGCCAATGAAGAGAAGCCAATATGGGAGAAATCTGCTCTCTCTTTCTAGTCCCTGTCAGTACTCTAGCTGCAGCATTTTGGATCAGCTGAAGGCTTTTCAGGGAGCTTTTAGGACAGCCTGATAATAATGAATTACAATAGTCCACCCTAGAAGTAATAAATGCATGAATTAGCTTTTCAGCATCACTCTGAGAAAGGATGTTTCTAATTTTAGAAATATTGCACAAATGCAAAAAAGCGGTCCTACATATTTGTTTAATATGTGCATTGAAGGACATATCCTGCTCAAAAATTACTCCAGTGCCACTTTTTCACTTGTACCTACTCTGCCACGATTCCAGGAAATTAGAAGTCATCCAGGCCTTTATGTCTTTAACCCTTTAAGAGCGGGTGATCGCTGCCAATGCACCTCTTACCTGCCCTTACTTGCCGTGAACAGCTGGTTAACACCGAGCATATCACCACTGAAACCTCTGATCTTTGAATTTCCTCTGCACTTTGCATTTTGAATTTCTGTAATTACGCAATCTATCGGAAAAATTACAACGGTTTCCGACAGCTGAGAAATTGCACTTCACACCCAACATAGGGTTATTACGGTAATTATTGCCAGAAGTCCACGAATGGCGGCACTTTTGAAGTTAACAGACCCCCTAGCAGGCACGTGGTAAATAAAGACATCCCTGCAGTTTAATTAATTGATGTGTATCATCAGGCTTCATAGATCAATAAAGCTGGGTATCATCTGCATAACAATGAAAATTGATGCAGTGCTTTCTAATAATACTGCCTAAGGGAAGCATGTATAATGTAAACAGAATTGGTCCTAGCACAGAACCCTGTGGAACTCCATAATTAACCTTAGTGTGTGAAGAAGACTCCCCATTTACATGAACAAATTGGAATCTATTGGATAAACATGACTGAAACCACTGCAGCACAGTAGCTTTAATACCTATAGTATGCTCTAATCTCAACAGCATTGAACACTGCACTGAGGTCTAGCAGGTCAAGCACAGAGATAACTTCTTTGAGCAGTCTAGTACACTGTGTTGGCACATGGCACTGAAGATTACAGTGGAGGAATATCTTTAAATTTAGTTACACAACTTTTAAAAATAGTACTACTGCAATGAAATGTATCCCCCACTGCTGTGTAATCCATTATTGTAAATTTGATAGATTGTGTTAGATTGCTGATGTCTCCTGCTCTGGCCCCTGGAAGACAATCAACAGTTGTTGTAACTCTAGCTTGATGTTTCTCAAAACAGAGTGATCAATAACCAAAGAAGGTTCCTTGGTGGGTGTGTTGCTGAGGGGGGAAAATGAATTTGCATCTCCATTGATCTCATCACAGGTCTTGCAACACATCTCACCCATCAGTTCTTCTCTCCCCTTCAGCACCACTGCTGCCTGCATTGTTAGCTGAAAGCTGGGGGGAATTTCGCACAGACTTCAGAAGATGACTACCCTTTTAATATGATAACATCATCAGATCTAATTGCCAGGGAGTACATACTTTCCTTCTGTGCATGCTTTCATAATAAATTGATTTAATTACTCTTGAAGCCTAGTTCTTTACTAGTGTCATTTGACTGAATTGGGCTTAAAGGTGAAAACACAGAAGAAAGGTGAGAAGGTACTGATCATTTTACTGGATTTGAAGGCAACCCTCTAACACCAGACTTGTCTTTTAAAGTGACGTTGCTGACCTACCTACACTCCAGTCCACCTCATGGACAGCGTCTCCATAGATGCCGTGGCGGCTCATTCCTCTGAAAGCTGCTGAAGCAAATATGGCTGTGTGGACTTGGAGGAAAGAGAAGAAGAGCAGGAAAGGCCTCTGTGAATTCCTGCAGAAACAAGTAGTAGTTTGATTACATGTAGCGGAATAAACTCAGATAACACTCAATCTTTCTTTAGAAAAACAATTCAGATCAGAGCGTTATCCTATTATTTGAAGAAAGTATTGCTTGGACTAACACAGCAATAAACGCTGTGTGAAAACAAGGGCAATTGGCAAGAGCTCTTTCTGATTTATGTGAAACAGGAAAGCTGACATGTACCTCTCTATAAAGTCGACTGCCTCATGGATCATCCTCTGTGTCAGATTTTCAGATTTAAATGGCTGCTCCACAATATCGTGGTCCCTCAGGAGAACACAGTTGAAATATGGAATGATCATCGTAAATGCTACGAGCAAACCAGTGACCACAAGCAACAGAAACAGCAAACTCAGAACCAGCCCTCTGCGGATGGTGATGACCCCACTGTAGTGGAGTACAAGTGCAGTGAGCAGAACAATGCCTGCCGTTATTTTGCCTTTTGTTAAATACTTATGGAAGTGGAAAACAGTGCCATGTCCAGGCTGGCAGTCCCGCAGGTTGGTCAGAGGGATGCCAAAGAAATAATTGAAGCCGTGGACGCTGGGGTGGTGGCAGTGATCGTCACTGCTCTTACAGTTAAGTCCTAGGTGCCATTTTCCTGGGGACAGGAAAAGAAAACCAAACATGTAATTCAGAAACCGTAAACCCAGTTAAACTGAAATACACAATTTTATTTAGTGGAAAGGTTTGAAATTGTTCATCTCTTGTGAAAAAACAAACCCCCACAAGACAGGGCCCACTACAGTTATTGGTATTATTGTGCCTTGTGTTTTCAGCATAACTTTGTGTGTGACTGAACAGTTATTCTTTCATTTTGACATACAGTACTGTATTAACACACTGGACCTAAAAATCACACAAAAACAAAATCAAAGTTGGCTTTTTTTTTTTTTTTTTACTGTGAAAACCACAAACATGTTTAATAAACTATTTGCACAACGTAAAATACAAATATAAGTTGTAAATTTTAAAAACTTGTGTGTTTTTGTTTTTTTGTACAACTATTTACAGACAATGAGGCGTCACAATAAGATGAAAAAACAAATTATTTGTACCACTCCAAAAAAACGTTCCTGTCCACTACAGCCTGAGGAGCGCATAACAGGCAAAACTTGCCAACAACTTTCACACCTGTTCCTCAGGTGCTACAGTATATAATTTTTTTGATTGGTTGATATGGTGCATTTCTCCACTAATAGCAAAAGGGGATGTAGTGAATTTCTTTGTTTTTTTTCTTCATAAGCACTTCCTGCTAGCAAAATTCCTGCTTTTGCCATTTCTTCCTGTGCAAAACGAGTATCGAACGTGAGAACAATATACAGGAAAAAGCATGGTGTAAATTATTGATCATAAATTTGGTTTTACTTGGCCTATTAACACAATTTAAAAACTGGTACGTAGTTTGAAGTCCGCTATTTCAACTCAAGTGGAAATGGAAACTCTGCTTCAGCGTCCCAATGCTACATCATCCGTCTTTCAACCCCAGAGGGTTAATGTCTGTGTAGATTCTCAGGCATCCTGGTCATAATAGTCTCAAGAGCTTGAAAAAAGGAAACTGGACTACTTAAAAAATTTTTGAAGACATTTCACCTCTTATCCAATAAGTTTCTTCAGTTCTAAAACCAAAAGGTGGAAAGTGACAAGTATTGTAACCCTAGTGAGGTTTGTCCCCTTTGGAGGTGGTCATTGACCCACAGCTCTGGAAATTCCAAACACTGCAAACAAAAGCTTACCACTCTGAGTCAATACCCAGACCATCAGAACAAGAACAGGAAGACATCACAAAGAGGGTAAGTGGGATAAGTTGGTCAAGAACTTATCAGAGAGGGTCCTCACTAAACCCAAAAGGAATATGCTACCAAACGGATCAAATTTGCCATATCGCTTTTTTTTTTTTTTTTAATTCATTTTTTATTTGGAGAAGCAAGTGTTGCAGACAATATCTTCTGTGTACAGTTCAATTATCACATCAAAAATCAGTTGCTAATCAAGGTTTAACTACAATAAGCAAACAAAAGAAAATAACAAGTGAGGGGGGGGGGGGACACATTCAAAAAACAGAATCCAAGTTTAAGCAGACTAACCAAACAAAACAATATAACCTATGGGCGGGGAGCGGTAACTCCTAATCTTATCGTGTCCTGGTGTGTGTTTGCAGTATTTTCATGTATATTTAATCCACAGGGATTACTGGTTTAACATAGTTTGTCCATTTTGACCAGATCCTGAACAAAGATTTCCTTTGACCTTTAACAGTGAATGACACTTTCTCTAGAACGTAAATTTCCTGTACGATCATGAACCATTCTTCAATTGTAGGAGCTTCAGGTTTTAACCATTTTCTAGTAATCGTCTTTTTGCTTGCTGCCAGAAGCATTAACAGTTTCTTATCTTTCATAGTCCAGATATTGTATGGGATGTCTCCGAAGTACAGGGCTTCACATTTACAGGGGATTCTCTCCATAAAGATGTTGAAGTGAACACATATCTGTTCCTAGAATACTTTAATCACTGGACAACCCCAGAAAATATGATGGTTTGCCTCATTTGTCCCACAGATGTCTCCCCTGCCTTGATGTTTTTTTTTTTGAGCTGGAGTTACAAAGTATCGAACAGTGTTTTTCCAACTGAATTCTCTCCATATGTTGGAGCTCGAGGTCATCCAGTGTAATTTGTTGATCCTTTCCCAGCTTTCAGACGAGATAATTCAATTTCCTTCTTTTACCCACTTGTTTCTTATATGGTCTGTGTCACCTTGTTTAGCCAAAAGAATACCATTATATGTTCTAGAAACAAGTTTTCTACATGAATCTGATTCCAGCAAAGACAGTAACACAATAAAAAAATCCTGGTTCAGCTGTTTCCCAAGTTTCTCATAGATTTTGATTAAAATAGGCCTTAACATGCAGATATCTGTAGAAGTCATCCTTTTCCAACCTGTGCCCAAACTCGGCCCGCGGGCCGCTCCGGCCCCGCCCCTACTTCCGGTCCTCGAATTGAGGTCAAAAATAACATAGAATTTGGCCCTTTAAATTCCTTTTTTTTGCATTTCGCCATCCCCTGCAATTAAGAGGGTTAAGTGAACTGTCAAAAAAGTAACTTAAAGGGCCAAATTGTATGTCATTTTGACATCAATTCGCGGACCAGAACGGGGCGGGGCCGGAAGCGGGCCGCAAGTTTGGGCACCCTTTGAAGTTCCTCAAAACTCTGAAACGCCCCCTTCTGTGTAAATGTGTGCTAAGTGGTTAATCCTTTTGGGATCCCGCTTTTAAATCTCCCATCGTTCTTGTTTGGTTTAAAAGCTGACTCAAAGGCACACCATCTGAGTATTTTGATCTGTTTATCTAATTTGCACATCCTATTTTTTTTTTTGAAGAATCCAGCATTGTGTGTAACATTGAACCATGTGGTATTGTCAGCTCCTCTTGTAGATCTTTATCCATTAACACTGATATTAGAGGTATTCCTTCCACTGTTGTGCCTTCTATATCTTTCCATCCTGCATCATAAGATGAAGAGCAAAGACAGATCACTGGTCTTAACTGAGCTGCAGGGTAATGGACCTGTAAATTGGGAAGACCCAGTCCACCTTTCTCCTTTTTTAACTGCAAAGTTCTGTATCTCACTCTGGCCTTTTGCCCTTGCCAGATATACTGTGATATTAATCTGTCCCACTCCACGAATCACCTGTTATCCTAATAGGTAAACATTGAAATAAATAGAGCAAGTGCGGAAGAATATACATCCTAACTGACTCTATTCTGGAGTATAAATGCGAAAAAGGGATCAAATTCCATCTCTGTATGTCTGATTTTTTCTTTGAGATTAGGGGTCCATAGGTAGCACCCGAAGTTCTGGAAAAAATCCTTGCGTAATATGACCCCTAAATATTTTATGGATTCTGCTTCCCAATTCCATTTGTACAAATTCCTAAATGTGTTCTGTGGGTTGTAGTTCAGTGTTAAAACCTGAGTCTTGGTAATGTTTATCTTGTAACCTGATAGTGAACCAAATTCTTAAATCATCTCCATAAGCGTGGTTAACGTTTGAGCTGGGTTTGTTATAGTTAAAAGTAAATCATCCATGCACAGAACCCTGTGGAACTCCATAATTAACCTTAGTGTGTGAAGAAGACTCCCCATTTACATGAACAAACTGGAGTCTATGAAATAAATATGACTCAAACCACTGCAGTGCAGTACCTTTAATACCTATAGTATGCTCTAATCTCTGTAATAAAATGTTATGGTCAACAGTATCAAAGCTGCACTGAGGTCCAACAGGACAAGAACAGAGATGAGTCCACTGTCAGAGGCTCTAAGAAGATCATTGGTAACCTTCACTAATGCTGTTTCTGTGCTGTGATGAATTCTGAAACCTGACTGAAACTCTTCAAATAAACCGTTCCTCTGCAGATGATCAGTGAGCTGTTTTACAACTACTCTTTCAAGAATCTTTGAGAGAAAAGGAAGGTTGGAGATTGGCCTATAATTAGCTAAGACAGCTGGTCCAGTCTGCATGCCAAAGAATCCTTGGGTGAGATACTGAACCCCAAGTTGCTCTCCGATGCAACCGTTTGGAGTGTGAATGTCAGATAGAAAGCACTTTGCTATAGAAAACAGTGCTTGGGTAAATGCAAACATGTTGTATAAATGCTTTGAGTGCTCAGCTAGATTAGAAGAGCACTATAAGAACTAGTCCATTTACCATATATATGCAGACAGTTTTTGAAAGCCAATAAAATAAATTTCTAGTCTTTGTGATCTACTCATTATGAGTGCCCCTATCGTTTACTTTCTTGTAGAATAACATGAATTTCTAACTGTATTTGAGTCGTATTCAATTAAATTTTATTTATATAGCGCCAAATCACAACGAACAGACACCTCAAAGCGAGGGGTGTCAGAGGGTGAACATTAGAACCATGGATATTATGACATAAATAATACCATCAGTATGTTTTCTATAACTTTAATGTTTCACAATAAAAACCTTTTTAAGAAACAAAGTGTCTCTGACCAGATCATCTTCTGGGTTCACAGACACTCACGTTCTCTATTAACTCATTTAGAATATATTTGTCACTCTCGTCCAATGATCTAGTTGCCTATGATCTTCAGGCTAATTCGTCCATAGTCCCTATTCTTCACATTCACAATGATCTGCTACACGCCTTTTAAAGCCCTCCATCATGCATCCTTCTCTTCCCCACCTCCACCTCATTCTGGTTTTACATTCTTTCATTCATTCTTTGCCTCCTTTAGTACGTTTAGGCCATTGCAGATTTGTCTTCATTTGGGACTCTCCTCTGATACATAAACATACCTGCTCACCTTTGGCTCTCCTAAAACACTGTAAACAATGCTCTACCCTACGCCCTGACAAGTTGTAATGTTGTCGTACTGGAAGCAAAGTTGATGTTTTAGAATGCATTTTATGCAGTGCTCTCTACAAATTAAGAAACATAATAATCATGAAGTCATATCATTCTAACCTGCAGATGTTAGAAAAACCTTGTTTCAAATCACCAAGTCAGACAAGTTAGTTCCACACAGCAACTGAGCAGGATCGGGTCCATCCCGGGATCGGGTCCATCCCGGGATCGGGTCCATCCCGGGATCGGGTCCATCCCGGGATCTTGGAATTACTGGTATCCTGCAGGTTCAGGGTGGATTTACCTGCCTGGTATAAATTTCTAAAGTCTTTCAGTCACGTTCTTCTGCTATTCAAACTGCTACACTGATATATTCATAAAGTTAACAGCCCAGAGTTTATATTAGAGAAATAACTATTTGGAATCAGTAAGTAGAGCATGTAAAATGTCAGCTTCTACCTGGATTAAACTGGACTCCTGACAGCAAGACACTTTAAAGGTTTTCCACACACAGAAGAAAAGCATTAATACATAAAAGATGTGTGAGCAGTCTGCAGTGACCAACTTTTTTTTTTGCTGTTACAGAAGTAAAAGGTAAGCATGCATCATACCTATAAGAGCAGTCTCATAGCCTTGTTGTTTGGCAGCTTTAGCAAATGTGATCTCCTGGCTGGGGAGACCTCCAGATGCTGCATTAAATATAAAGACACCCAGGATGTTGTAACCAGCTATGCCTGATAGACAGAAAAATGCAGAGAAAATAACACATGCATGAAATAATATTGATTGAGAACAACATGGTGGTGTAGAGTGTGAACAAAGAGGTCTGTAGACAGTGTGTTTGTCTTTGGACTCAAAGTAATCCTTTTAAATAGCTCTGTAAATAAAGGGCTTTTCCTGACAAAGCAGAGCACAGATCTGCTGAAGGTTCTGTGCTCTGGACTCTGTGTGTGTGTGTGTGTGTGTGTGTGTGTGTGTGTGTGTGTGTGTGTGTGTGTACTGGCCTGATCGCACCGGGTACCGTCCGGTAAGAAATGCTGCCCTGCTGGGAGTGCAGAGGCTCGCTGCAGCTATGTGGTGGGTCAGCTTCACCCCTTCCTGAGCCAGCTGGTCAATATTGGGGGTCCTGCAAAGCACATCATCGACATTCACAGAGCAGGGTTAACATTCAGAGGAACCATGTTGGCCCTGGAAATAACTCAAATCAAGTAAAACAGCTAGAACCCAAGAATCTCTCATCAGTTTATTATTTCAGTTTTAAAGCCCAAGTTTTCCAATCAATTACAAATCATCGCTTTTATTCATTTTATAAAATCAATGTCCCTATTTTAGAAAAAAAAAAAAACTGTATCAAAGACAAAATCTGACTTTGAATATGCTTTTGTTTGGCAAAATCAGGACTGAGGTTTAAACAATCCATCGGGACACTCTGCTGTGAGCTACTTCTGTGTCTCTGATATTTCTGAATACACGAAATAAAAGGAGGTAAAGCTTCGAACGCAGCAACATCTTCACAGAAGTAATGTCCTGTTAAAATTCCACTCAGCTTTACTGGGGGGGGCACAGAAAGAAAGATCAGACAGAGAGATCCCAGAGCCCGGACAAATAAAACTGACTGCACGGATACGAGAGGGCAGGAATAAAATATGATCAAAGAATATAAAATACTGGTATGGATTCTTATTGTAACGGTTTTTATACTTTAAGACAGCATCATAAATCAAATTCAGTTCTACACTCACCTCAGTGTGCTTCATAATACTGACCCTACGATATTCGAGAGAAGCCAACAAGCCAAAGATGCTCTGTGAGCAGCACGTGACAGGAAGAGACGCCCAACAGAAGCTCAAGGAGAGGCCGCAAACACACGAGAGCAAAAAACACACTAAAGGGCAAAGACGACAAAGCTTTGCTCCTAATTGGTTTTCCCCAATCTAAATGAAAGTTTTAATCGTTCCTCACAGCCTCATGACTCCAAGCAGTCAGGAGTCATTGTCCTCTGACCTCTGACATCAACAAGGTGTTGTCATCCACAGAGCTGCCGCTCACTGGATTGTTTTTCAGAGCATTCTCTGTAAACCCCAGAGATGAAAATCCCAGCAGATCAACACTTTCTGAAACTGTCTGGCACCAACAAGCATCAAGTCACCTGAATCACGTCTCTGATGCTCAGTTTGAACTTCAGCAGGTCGTCGTGACCACGTCTGCAGGCCTCAAAGAGCAGAGCTGCTGCCACGAGATTGGCTGATTAGATATTTGCATTAACAAGCAGCTAAACAGATGTACCTAATAAAGTGGTTGTTGAATGTATGTAGAGTTGAGGGCATAAAGGTTTCCCCTACAATGAATCAAATACAGAAGTAGTAACATTGTGGCTGATTTTAAACATACTGCAGAAGTCCCTGGAGTCACACGTGAAGGTAAAGGTCTGAACCCTCAGATACTGAAGTCAGCAATCAACACAGCAACAATCAGATATTTAAGGTTCTTTATTGTTTCCTTTGGAAGGAATCTGGCTTGGGTTGGGGGGGGGGGGGGGGGGGGGGGGGGGGGGGGGGTACTGCTGCACAGACCATAAGAGCATTCGGACCAATCAAACACTCCAATATGGGAACAAAAGGACAAAAACAGAAGGGAAAATGAGTCCCCGTTTCTGTCAGTCATCTTTCTAAACCACAGCAGCCAAACTGCACTTCAGCAGCAAGCTTTTACCTCAGCGAGTTGTTGCCATAACAGCCGAGATCTCCGATTCCCAGGTCATCCACCATCATCAGGACAAAATTAGGCCTGCTGCTCTCCTGAAGACAAACACTGCTTACCTCCAACAGCAGCAGGAGCAGAGAGGACTTCATGTTGTCAGAACAGAAACACCTGAGGACACATCAAACCAGATGCTGTGTTTTAAACATACTCTCACATATATCCATCCTTACAGCAGACATTTTTACCACTGATGGTTTTAAAGCATCTGTCAGCTGATGGATGCTGCTGATGATCCAGGAATAGATGACAGACTTCCACTTCATCCCACTGTAACTGTGGGTTACTAATGGGTAGACTTTAATGGACCACAGTCAAATAGCCTTGATGCTTTCATTATTGTTTGTTTGCTAGATTGCAGTGAAAATACTGGGCCAAATTTCATGAAGTAGTCGATCAAAGGCCAAAGAACAAATGCAATGTTGGGCACTGGTGTTGGCCAAGGACTGAGCTCCTATTCTCTCCTTTTATTATAATGAACACCACAAAGTATTCACAGTATTCAGCACACAGCTGAGTGACAGTCTGTGACGGGCACATCAGGCAGTATTAGAGGCAAGAAAAGGCTCCAGCTCCTTTTCCTGTTTTACATTTGATTTTGGGACTGTTGGGTCCATTCATGTTCAGCCCTGATCCACAATCTGCATTACATATATGAATACTGAATACCACTCAGCTCATTCTGAAGCATCATATCAACATTATTCTCTTGGTTATGCATGTGCTGCACTATAAACATCTGGATGCAGTACAGTACAAAGAACACCTTGAACCCGCTGCAGTGACTGAATGCGAGACTTTTCAACCATTAATATCTACATGAATTTGTTTACACATTGATTCCATGCACACAGTTCAGAATGCGCACACTCAGATCTCCACACAGATACAAATACTCAAGCACAAAGAGTTTGCTACACTCACAGCCCCATCCCGTCCTGACAGCTTCTCTCAGGTCAGCCTTTACATCAGATCAGCTGATCAGAACCTTGGTATTAATTTGAACCTTTACTGGAACTCTCAGCTTCCACTGTCTGCAGTCTGATGACTGCAGCTCTGAAAACTGGACAGCACTCACACATAATCCCTGTTCTGCCCTTACAGTGAAGTTCATTATTATTATTACCTCATAAAGCCTTACAAAGGCTCCTGCATATACAGCAGTGCCACTGAGGGCGCATCCCTGCAGTCTCCCATCATCCGAACAGGTTCTTTAAACCGATAAAAACTCATTTTGATCGGTTCGCTTTTCTTTAACCTTTCACCCATTATTTTTAGGCTATAGTTCACATGGAAGTGACAAACACTTCCATGTGAACTATGTGTCGGTGTCTGGAACATGTGCACTTGTGTGCCTTTATCCAAACCATGAAGCACTTTAAGTGTTTAAAAACTGCTATACAAATACAACGATTATTATTACTAGAAAAAGCATTTCCTGAAGAAAATGCACTGTGAATGCTGAAAGCTGAAAGAATGCAGCTAAAATGCCAAGAAAGGCTTCAAGGAGCTGAAACTTTATTTGCTGAATGAGCTTCAACAGCTTAACAGCTGAACAACTGAACTTCTGTATAGCTGAAAGGCTTGGCTTTATTTTAAAACCTAAATGGTGTCTCTAGCTGAAATGCTAGGAAATGCTCCAAAGAGCTTAAATCTGGCTAAAAGAGTTTAAGCTGGTGAATGAATGCTCAATGGAAAATTTTTAAAGTTTGGAGTAAAGTGGGACTTGAACCTGCTCTGTCTGCTTCTTGTGCATTGATGGTTCAGTGTTTCTACCACTGAGCCAACAGGAGTGTCACACAAGCAGTGAGGTTTGCAAGCATACATATTGGAGAGCTCTGCCAAGCTGAGTGCTTGTAAATGCGCCAATTGAAAACACCTGCCAGGTGCACTGCTTACCTGCTGAGATGCATGCACTCTGTCAAATTTGCCTTGGCACACCTGTCAAATAACTGCTTCTAAGTCAAAAACAGTAGCTCCTATCAAAATCATTTTTGAACTGTGAGCATCACAAGGACCTGCTCTAAACAGTGGTGTAGTTTTTATTTTCCTGGGCTCAAAAGTGTGGCCGTGGGAGCAGTTTAAAAAAGGTGCTCATTTCTGCTTTGGAGAAAATCACCTCTCTGAAATTACTATGGAGGTTAATGAAGGAGTTGGAAGGTACTCCCTCTGTTTGAATGCTTACAGTTTAAAAAGTGTACATTTGACAGGGTTTAGAGACACATTGTTTGAAAGTAGAGAAGCAGCTCTACATTTTGAGCATAAAATCATGGCTGTAGCGCAAAGAGTGTGGACACAGTGGCAGTTTAAAAATAAATTTTCCACCTGAAAGTTTTGAAGTCTCCCACTCTACGAATCAGGCTCCCACTCTAGCAAACGCAATACACAACCATTATAAACTCTGAAACGGCTGAAAAAACACCTTAAACTTAAACGCTCACTGTGCTTAAACCGTAAAAGACTTTGAAACACCAAGTAAAAGCTGAATAGCTGAAAGGCTTGGCTTCATTTTAAAGCTTAAATGGTTTTTCTAGCTGAAAGCATGCTGAAGTTATTAGCTTTTAAAGTCTGAAAGGATTTGAAACTTCCCCATTCATTTTGAATGGCAAAAAGGAAGATTATAAAAAGTTCAATATCTTAAAAAGTATCAAGGTTACAAAAAAGAAAAGTAATAGCATAAATCTCCAGAACAGGCTGAACGTTTTGATACCAGAACGGTGCCTGTAGCCCAAACGCTGCTTGAGTTTTTAGCGACCGAAAGGTTTTGGAGTACAAGAACAATGCGCTCTTGTACTCCTGAAAAGTAGCTGCGCGGCTATGAATGTGAAGGTTGTTCAATCCGGTTCCAGGACTTTCACTTCCTACCTGCAGACGGCTGCACGAGTTTACACAATCCCACCTGCACGTACGTGCACCTGTATACAGGTGTCACTCCCCCCGCAGTGCCTGGCAGCTGCTCCTGAACTCTCTCACTCTACCAGGTGAGGCTGCGCGTCCACAACCACGCGATGCGCTCATCCGGTCGGAGGCGGCAGCTTTATTGCACAGGAGTACTTCCTGTTACGAATTTCAAAACAAGACTCGCACTAGTCAGTAAAAAAATCTGCCCTTTCAACACAGGATGCTGAATACTGTTTTAATGTCCTCTTGAAGGCCTCGCAAAGCCTCATGGGATTATAAGACAGTAAATATATGAGCGCACTGTGATATTTACTGAGCCTCACCTTCCAAATGTGGCAGAAATGAGTCAGGCTGCTTTGTGGGTCTCCCACTGATTCAACTATGTGATTATGACCTTGTGTTGTCCAGGCTTTCATACAACTGTAATTATTAATAATTCTGCTTTTCTTTATTTCTATGAAGCGCTTTGAGTGTAGAGCAGGAGGTCAGGGTTCAGTCACACCTGTGTGCAAACAGTGTGACCTTGGATCTTCATGCAAACAGATTCTATGACACACACACCAAGCCCTCCACTGACACACTGCTCTGCCATGAGCAGCCAATGACATGAGCTCAAATCAGTGATGGAAGCACGATTCCTCAGATATGTGTAAAATAACAGCTCAGAGACACACACCAGGAGCCAGCAGGCCTCCTCCTCTCTGCTCATGTATCTGCTGCTGGTTCTTCACTTTCCTTCATTCGAAAGCTTTGAACGACATAAACTCATGCTTGTGTTACATCCACACAGATTACTGCGGCTCCCCCTCTGACTCAGCATGCAACCTCCAAATCAGCTACAGCACTTAACAAGGTTATTAGACACCTTCATAAAAACAAGAAAAAACAAACAGTTTGGAAAAATGTGTTTAAAAATAGAAATTTGATTGTTTTTAGGAGGCAAATTCATGTTTTTATCCCACATGCAAATCAATCATACATCAGATTTAACCATTTTAACCACTTTTCTGTTCAGAAATGCAAGTAAATGACTCTAATTTGGCATCTTAATAAAAAAATGGGGTTTTGTAAAACAAAAAAATTAAAATTCATGGATAACAACAATAATTCTTTTTTAACATTAAAAGTATCATTTCAGTTAAAGAGCTTGAACATACTGATCATCACAGAAACATCAAAATGATAGGGTCGTCTAACACATTTTTAACCACTGCATTTTATATGTTTTGCACACATTTTTTATGCATTTGATCATTTCATCTTTCCTGTTGCAGCCAAAGGATTCAATGATTTGGCTCCTGGTTTTATTTTTGACCTGAGAGCTGCTGGTGAGCCTCTTTAAAGGCAGTTATGGCCTCTCAGTCTGCTCAAGACAGTTTAGTTCTGTTTGTGCATATTTAAAGAACATATCATTATTAGACGTTTGTTCATCTTTGCTTGGATTTTAGTTTAAATGTAAATACATGGAACATTTCATGAAATGTGCCATATCAAAGACGAGCAGTCTGAGGTAATTGCAAAGAATGTGCAAATTCTTAATTCTGGTTAGCTAATCGATAATCGTCATGGTGAAAGGAAGAGATCATGATGTGGATCTTCTTACAGGAACAAAGTGAGTGGATCATAAATGTGAACAGGATCAGAGGCTGAACTGAATGTTACTGAGAATAATGTAACACTGAAATCATGAAGGTTTACAACCATAAATCATATACTATGTGGGTTCTAACAAAAAGTGTGTGTGGGTGTGGGTGTGGGGGGGATGTAAAGGGTCTACAGAGAAGGAATTGTTGGAATTCAGGGTTCAGTTTGGCAAACCTAGGATACAACTCCAATTCCAAACAAAGTGGAATTTGGATGTTGTCCTGGGGTCTTTGGTTATTTGAGTTCTGTTGTTATTGAATATCTGTGGTTGTCATTTTCAGGAGCCTTTTGGAGTTTAGAGTTTGGTCCTGGTTCCGGTTTGTTGTGTTCACGGGTCCCTGTGTTTGGTCTCGTCTGCTTTTGTGTCATGTCAGGTCACTTCCTGTTTTATTTTGTTAGTCTTCCTTAGTGTTTGCTCTCCGGGCTCCGGCCTGTGTTATTGAGTGTTTGGTATTTTCAAGAAGTAACTTGAGCATATTTAACTTCAGCTGTGCCAGTGATAGATTAATCTTTGTACATGTTGAGAAGAGTCTTCATCAACAAAGCTGCTCCAAGTTCAACGCTTGTCTCCCGTGTTTGGATAAACACGGCTCAGTCTCAGCTTCCATGAGACATGTTGCTGCAATCAAATTCAAAATCATCTTATTTTTTCTTAAAATTGTACATTTTCTCATTTTACACATTTGCCATGTTTTTCATGTTCTATTGTGAATAAAATATTTCCAGGTACTTGTATAGTTTGAACTGTTTACACAGCGGCACAACAGAGTACATGTTAACACACGTGCTGTAGTATTACACTGGCCAGTAGCATATCCCAGCAATGCTGTATCCATAGCTGTTTTTCCATCACTTCATTTTAGTAAATTCTTTCACATAAATTAAAATGGTCATGTTATACGATTCATACATAACCTGTTTATTGTTTAGGCTTTATTTGGCCTTATATAACACGTGTGTGTGTGTGTGTGTGTGTGTGTGTGTGTGTGTGTGTGTGTGTGTGTGTGTGTGTGTGTGTGTGTGTGTGTGTGTGTGTGTGTGTGTATGAGGAGCACGAGGAGCTGGTAGGCTGCTGTGGCTTTTCAAGCTAACTTGCTAATTCACGGTCACAGTGGAGCACAACCTCAGGTTGTTTTCTGTCCTCATAAATGACATTTGTCCTTCTGTTCACATCCTTCCCTGCATCATTTTTATGGCCTTTTCCTGCACCTGATATGCTGGATTTGGGAAGCAGTGGAAGTGTGAAGAAATACTGGCATCTGTTGTTAGGGGCCAACACTGCAGATTCTGCACTTGAACTGTGATCCTCAGAGCTGAGCATGGCTGCAGGGTCCTTCAGGGCCTTTCAGGAGGTTCAGGGAAAAGGGCAGACCTGATTTGGACAGAGATCATCTGAGCTAAAGAACGGCTGAAAATGTGTTTGACATCAAAGGTTTGAGTATCACAGCTGTTTAGAGAAAACAGTAAATCCACACAATCCAAGGCAACAAGTAATACATAAAGTGAGTCTCTGCGATCACATTAAAGCCACAGAGATTTATTCAGAACATTTAAATACCTGTGAATTTTTTAAAGCTTCATCAAATACAGCGACGTACCATCTCTGATTCATGAAGCACTGGTAAGTTCAAACCAATGCTAAAATATTTCCTCTGATTTGGAGTTTTGATGATGGTAATAGTCCAGATTCTCTCACAGGGCTTCAGCTGGGATTCTGTCACATCATTTTAATCTTCAGTTTTCAGTAACCACTGTGACACATGCTGCAGGTCCAGCTGTCACACTGAACTGGACTCTCCTTTTGTTTCTTGCTGATGTGCAGGGTAGAATAGAATTATGCCATATGAGGGTAATTCATGGATAATTTATGGCACCATTACTCTAATGATGGCATAAATGATGTGACTTTTATCCAGAAGAAAGGGCCAAAACTCCTGGTCAGGAATTCGCAGAGATCCGGTTATTTTTTCCAACATTAAAATGTTATCAGAGCTGGTTAGAAGGCAGACGTCTCTAACCTGAACAAGCTTCCCTCACATCTTGGTTACAAAGCCCTCGACAATTACACACCAACAGAGAAGAGTTGAATATACTTTCATGGCCTCGTTTTTAGACACTGAGGGACTCAGGGTGTTAAAAGGTGATGCCAAGGAGTCCTGACCAGGCTCGTGATGAGGTGGGGGTGAAACGGCCCTGTTCAGTGGGCCTTTGTGTCCTCTGGATGGGGGCACAACAGCCAGGATAGACCAGTACCACACCCCAAGCAATACAACCTGCAAACTCTCGATAACTGCAGAAACACCATACGCGACCCCTTCATTCACAACTGTTTGTAAAGGCAGATAGTGTGGCTCAGTGCCTGACTTTATGGGGCCGAAAACACCTGAATTTAAAGATTAAGAGGCGTGCCCTAAGAATGGCAATGCTGTTGTGCAATATGCTTGGCTAGTAAATTCAATATTCACTTAATATTCTTAATATTCACTAAGTTAAAGTAACAGGCACACATTTATCTAAAGGATCTTGAGTTTGAATTTCATATATAACAATGTGCAGTGACTCAAAGATTCTGCATATACAGCAAATATGCATCTAGATCATTTTCTTCACCACTGCCTGTGTACACATGCACCTCTGTTTTGGGTGCTCTGTGGCCACAATAACCATCTTCTAGCTTGCAGTGAACATAATAGACCATCAGCACTTGACTACACTGCTATCAAGCTGCCTCAAAACCCAACTATTAAGCATTGTCATGAACAGCCAATTCACATCCCTGCAGGTTTCTGCAGCCCCCACTGTGCAGAGCTCTTAAAAACACTCCTCTCTTGTCTGTGTCTCTGATGCATTAAAGAATTTTTATTCTTCAAGGCCTCTTCAAAGACTGCTCCATCGTCAGCCTTCTCTAACACAGAGGTTGGAGAACAGAGCGCGCAATCCTCCTGCATGCTGATAAGAGCCACTCGTGGCAAAGCCCTTTGAACTTTGGACTAACACAGCATCACAGGCATCAGTGAATGTTGGTGGATCAAATATAAACAGTGTCTATAAAGCAGAAGTGATGCTGGCTCGCAGCGTGGTGACATCACTGCAACAAATTCCATTTATTGGGTTTAAGCAGGTGCAGCATCTGAAATGCAGCACCATCAAAGGTCAAAGGTGAGCCGGACATGGATCTGCATCTTTGAGTGAATGACAGAGATCAGTCACATCTTTTGTCCTGTTTTGAATTCTCTACAGAGATGTCACTCTGGATACTCTGGATAAATAGTTTTTTATTACCGTATTTTTCGGACCATAAGGCGCACTATCAATGAACGGGTCTATTTTCACACATAAGGCGCACCGGGTTATAAGGCGCATGATAAAACATATGTAGAGCAAAGCAAAAGCGTCAGGTAAGTCGAACTTTATTCAACTCATTCACAATAACTCAGAATATTGTTTAGTTGTAACAAATACAGAAAAATACCCTCACATTTTAAATTCCTCATCTTCAGTGTCTGAGTTGAACAGTTGGGCGATTTCAGCATCAAGCGTGCCGGGTTCCCTCTGTCATTATCCGAGTCAGTCTCGTTGTTGTTACTGTTTTGGTTTGCGGCACACAGCAACCATTTAATTGTTAATAAAAGTGAAACTTTTGAGACAGCCAACAGCGAGTTTTGTTGCACAAAAGTTGGCAACAGCGCCGGAAATAGGCCGGAACATGTAGAATAAAACTGCGTACTGTTTCTGTTTTTGGAACAATCCTTCTTGTTGAATTTATCTCCGGCGGCTTTGGCTGCTTTCCACACCTGCTGCGCTGCACTCACAGATTGTTCCTGTCTAATACTGTATCAGTAGAGTCATTTTGTGGATAGATGATGGACTATTTTAGAGAATTCAATGAGGCCTTTGAACTGATGTGCCAGACCGGAGGAAATATCGCTGCAGACCACGCAATGGTGCAGCGGTGTGGATGCCTCGGCCATCGGCGGTCAGACAGGAGCGCTCAACTATTTGAAAAGCATACCGCCCACCCCCCCCGTTGTAAGCTTTGTACGCTCTGGAATATTTTGATATTTATTAAACATCCCTTTCCAAAGTCGCACTAAAACATTTAGACATATTTTTGAGCGCAGCGTACCACATAAAATTGGTTCAACGTCAGTCAGCACAAGAAGACTTCAAACTAAGGCACACTGCCGATTTTTGAGGAAATTTAAGGATTTTAAGTGCGCCTAATAGCCAGAAAAATACGGTAATACAAATGACAGAGAAAACTACAAAATAACACTCAGTAAATGTTTCCTGCTCACGCATCTGAGTGACAGCTTTGCAGATGTAACAAAGTTCCTTAAAGAAAACCGTATATGCAAGAAGGTATCAGCACAATGCTACTGCTTTGAATTATAATTATTATAATTATATTAAACAAGAAGCAAATGATTTTTGGGCTGCTTTTTACATGTGTGCACAGATCAGGGAGTGTTTTAATTTAGATTTTAATCAAAGACCCAGACAAAGTTTTCATTCTTTTGAAAGCCTGACTCTTAGTCTTGTCCATCCTAATTGGGAAAATCAAAAACCTGTTTTATTTGTTATTATCTATCGTCCACCTGGTCCTTACTCAGAGTTTCTGTCTGATTTCTCAGACTTTTTATCTGATTTAGTGCTCAGTTCAGATAAAATAATTATAGTGGGTGATTTTAACATCCATGTAGATGCTGAGAATGACAGCCTCAACACTGCATTTAATCTATTGTTAGATTCAATTGGCTTCTCTCAAAATGTAAAGGAGCCCACCCACCACTTTAATCATACTCTGGATCTTGTCCTGACATATGGCATAAAAACTGAAGACTTAACAGTATTCCCTGAAAGCCCCCTCCTGTCTGATCATTTCTTAGTAACATTTACATTTACTTTAATGGATTACACAGCAGTGGGGAATAAGTTTTATTACAGTAGGAGTCTTTTTGAAAGTGCTGTAACTAAGTTTAAGGATCTAATTCCTTCATTGTTATGCTCTTCAGTGCCAACACAGTGCAGAGCAGCTACCTAAACTCTGCTCCCAGTGAGGTCGATTATCTCGTCAATAGTTTTACAACCTCACTGCGTACGACTTTGGATACTGTGGCTCCTCTGAAAAGGAAAGCTTCAAATCAGAAGTGCCTGACTCCGTGGTATAATTCACAAACGCACAGCTTAAAGCAGATAACCTGAAAGCTGGAGAGGGAATGGCGTCTCACTAAATTAGAAGATGCTCATTTAGCCTGGAAAAAGAGTTTGTTGCTCTATAAAAAAGCCCTCCGTAAAGCTAGGACATCTTACTATTCATCATTAATTGAAGAAAATAAGAACAACCCCAGGTTTGTTTTCAGCACTGTAGCCAGGCTGACAAAGAGTCAGAGCTCTGTAGAGCCGAGTATTCCTTTCACGTTAACTAGTAGTGACTTCATGGATTTCTTTACAAATAAAATTTTAGACATTAGAGAAAAAATTATTCATAACCATCTCAAAGATTATTCTTCATGTTCGGCTGCTTTCAGCACTGCTGGTATTTGTTTAGACTCTTTTGCTCCAGTTGATCTTTCAGAGTTAACATCAATATTTACTTCCTCCAAACCAGCAACATGTTTGTTAGATCCCATTCCTACTAGACTGTTCAAAGAAGTCTTTCCAATTATTGATGCTTCAGTCTTAAAAATGATCAATCAGTCTTTATTAGTTGGCTATGTACCACAGACCTTCAAGGTGGCTGTAATTAAACCTCAACTTAAAAAGCCATCACTGACCCAGCTGTCTTAGCTAATTATAGGCCAATCTCCAACCTTCCGTGTCTCTCAAAGACTCTTGAAAGAGTAGTTGTAAAACAGCTAACTGATCATCTGCAGAGGAACGGTTTATTTGAAGAGTTTCAGTCAGGTTTCAGAATTCATCACAGTACAGAAACAGCATTAGTGAAGGTTACAAATGATCTTCTTACAGCCTCTGACAGTGGACTCATCTCTGTTCTTGTCCTGTTGGACCTCAGTGCAGCTTTGATACTGTTGACCATAACATTTTATTACAGAGATTAGAGCTTGCTATAGGTATAAAAGGTACTGCACTGCAGTGGTTTGAATCATATTTATCTCATAGACTCCAATTTGTTCATGTAAATGGGGAGTCTTCTTCACACACTAAGGTTAATTATGGAGTTCCACAGGGTTCTGTGCTAGGACCAATTTTATTTACATTATACATGCTTCCCTTAGGCAGTATTATTAGAAAGCACTGCATCAATTTTCATTGTTATGCAGATGATACTCAGCTTTACCTATCAATGAAGCCAGATGACACACATCAATGAGTTAAACTGCAGGAATGTCTTAAAGACATTAAGGCCTGGATGACCTCTAATTTCCTGCTTCTAAATTCAGATCAAACTGAAATTCTTGTTCTCGGCCCCACAAATCTTAGAAACATGGTGTCTAACCAGATACTTACTCTGGATGGCATTACTTTGGCCTACAGTAACACTGTGAGAAATCTTGGAGTCATTTTTGACCAGGATATGTCCTTCAATGCACATATTAAACAAATATGTAGGACCGCTTTTTTGCATTTGTGCAATATTTCTAAAATTAGAAACATCCTTTCTCAGAGTGATGCTGAAAAGCTAATTCATGCATTTATTACTTCTAGGCTGGACTATTGTAATTCATTATTATCAGGCTGTCCTAAAAGCTTTCTGAAAAGCCTTCAGCTGATCCAAAATGCTGCAGCTAGAGTACTGACAGGGACTAGAAAGAGAGAGCAGATTTCTCCCATATTGGCTTCTCTTCATTGGCTCCCTGTTAAATCTAGAATAGAATTTAAAATTCTTCTCCTCAAATATAAGGTCTTGAATAATCAGGCCCCATCTTATCTCAAAGACCTCATAGTCCCATATCACCCCAACAGAGCACTTCACTCTCAGACTGCTGGCTTACTTGTGGTTCCTAGGATATTTAAGAGTAGAATGGGAGGCAGAGCCTTCAGCTTTCAGGCGCCTCTTCTGTGGAACCAGCTTCCAGCTTGGATTCGGGAGACAGACACCCTCTCTATTTTTAAGATTAGGCTTAAAATTTCCTTTATGATAAAGCTTATAGTTTAGGGCTGGATCAGGTGACCCTGAACCATCCCTTAGTTATGCTGCTATAGGCCTAGTCTGCTGGGGGTTCACATAATGCACTGTTTCTTCTCATTCACCTTATTTACTTTGTTTATACTCCACTCTGAATTTAATCATTAATTGATATTAATCTCTGGCTCTCTTCCACAGCATGTCTTTCTCTCCCTTCAGCCCCCCCTCAGCAGATGACCCCCCCCCTCCCTGAGCCTGGTTCTGCTGGAGGTTTCTTCCTGTTAAAGGGAGTTTTTCCTTCCCACTGTCACCAAGTGCTGCTCATAGGGGGTCGTTTTGACTGTTGGGTTTTCTCTGTATTATTGTAGGGTCTTTACCCACAATACAAAGCGCCTTGAGGCGACAGTTTGTTGTGATTTGGCGCTATATAAATAAAATTGAATTGAATTGAATTGAATTGAATTTTAAGGTTTAGAAGCCAAAGGCAGCAAAATCCTTTTACGTCTGTATCCAGGAACAACCCAAAACAGGACAAGACACTGCGTTTCTAATATTGATCTTAAGAAGGAAACCACATGAGGAGTTAGTAGAAATTTACTGCATGAAACCCTAAGCAGAGCCTAGACTTTATCGAGGCACAGAAAGTCTTCTTTCCTGCTTCCCATCCTTTATATCATCTGCACTGATGAAAAGAGCACTGCAGGGCTTAAAGGTCTCCATTTGGCTCACCTTTGGCTGTGAGGATGTCACCATCACCAGGCAGAGATCGGGAGGGCTGGTGAAGCTCAGTGATCCACGGTGATCCACGGTGCTCCTTTGTGGCGACACTGCTTGTTTGAGTTTGAGCACCGGTTAAGGGTGCCACGCTGGATGATGCTGAGGGTTCCTCTGTTTGAAGGTGGAGACCTCACGATGGATCACAGACACAAAGGGCTGTGATACTGCACATGTGTGCTTCTGTGCTCAGTCATCCACCCCTCCATCCCATAAAGGATGCAGAGCATAGGAAACCTTGGCTTAAGCAGCATTTCACCGGGAACTTTATGACCCTACATAGGCTGCTAGAAAACCATCTCAGAGTTTTCCAGTTGGTGTGAAGGAGCATATTTTAACCCTGACTGTTTTCCTGAACTTTAACCAAGCAGTTTTAGTGCTTTAAGCAAACTGAAGCAGAACTAAAAAGGTTAAAAAAATGAACGTGAACCAAAGTGACTGAGAACCAAGTGACAAAATAAAACTCCCAAACTGGAAATCTGCTCTGCTTTGCATACAGATGCTGCAGAGCTACAGGTCACAGCGATGCTGCTCAGTCTTTGCCTCGCTGAGTCCTCAGGCTAAAACCTTTATAAAAAAAATAGCTATGGTGTCCTCCCAAAAGTTAAATGTTGTTCATGATTACGATGAGAAAGAGTAGCACAAACAGAATGTGGTGCAGAAAAGCAACACAACTATAGACTGGGCGATTTTTGGCCAGTCTATAGACACCATTTTAGCACACTGTATTCTAAAATTCAGCTGCCCTCATCAAAATATGGAGTTATCACTTAGCCTTTTTCTTCCAGTCATGATCCATAAATACATACATGAAGTGACACTCAAGGACTTTCAGCAGCAATCGTGGCTACATTAATACTGCAGATTGTGTTGTGTCTTGTGTGTTTGCGGCGCGATCCAGCAAACCTGATAAAGTCGCTGATAGTTTCCTTCAGGACGGCGCTGCTGTCTTCATTATCTGCCGGCTCTCTCGCCTCCACTCCCATCTGATACAGCGCCCCACACTTTACCTCTGAGTGACTCATCTTCATAACAGGGCACATCATTACTTTGGCATTTAAAGGAAACGCACCGGCTTAAATCAAACCACACAGCTTGGTGTGTGTGTGTGTGTGTGTGTGTGTGTGTGTGTGTGTGTGTGTGTGTGTGTGTGTGTGTGTGTGTGTGTGTGTGTGTGTGTTTTGTTAATAATTGTTTAAGCTGCAAAGACTTTATTCGTGGGGTTTTTGAGGTTCTGAATCCTGATGTTGTGTTGACGGTGCATTGATACACACAGCAGTGAGAACCCATTAGTGTGAGCAGTGTGAACTCACCCCCGTCCAGTATGAATATTTATGTCCTTTCTGAAATTCAGTGCCACTGTCAAAACATGACAAAACATGCACACTGATTGGACAATAATACGTATGATTCACTGTCTTTATCTGTCAGCTTCATCTGCATCTTTATTTCAGCCCAGAGTCTCATGAATGTGATGTTCTAAACAACACAATGGATGCTTTAACATTTAAATTATCATTAATCCAAAGACTGTTTCATGTGCATCAGTGTTTATCAGAGACCTGCTGTAATAGTCACTCTGTAGAAAAGCCACTTAACACTGACTGCATGGTTTATCAGTCCTCTGAAAATCTCCAAAAGGTGCTTTGACTCAAATCCCCACATGCACACATGTAAGTGAGGAGCCTGTGCTGGTGGTGAGTGCACACTGTTCACTCAAATAGAAAAAAGAAACTGAAAAAATTGACAGGATATTGTTGAGTTTATTTGATTTCATGCAGTGCTTGGAAGTGAAACAAATTATTCTTTCAGGTCATGCTTCAAGAAACATTTCACTGGTCTACAGAACAGATTTTTCTCCATTTCAAGAAACCTTCGCAAGTATAATTGTCTGACTATCAGATAAACACAATCACCTCTTGTATCTCCTTAAATCTAGTATTCAAAACTTTATATTTAGGTAGATGTTTGTTGCAGTGGAAAAGCTGTTCAGCTGTTTGCTGTGTAATATCAGTCCAGGCTAGAAACTAATTTCAGCAATAATCAGCTTGGCAGCAGTCTCCTTACTCTACTTGGGGAAAAACTGAAACATGCTTTTGAGACTGTATGCTTCAGTTGTGCGGCTATAAGTCAGAGCTCCTCTGGACATTCTTACAATTGCTTGAGCATGAAATCTGCCTCTGGTTGATTCTGCAGTTTGCAGCACATTTGCAGCCAGTGCTTTGATTAGAAGAATATTCCAGATATTTCTTCAAGCTTTTACCCTGATGTCACATTCTTTGTTCCCCCTCCACCTCCCTCTGTCTTCACCAGTATCTTCAATTTTATTAAAGTACATGCGTGCATGCGTACGTGTGTGCGTGTGGGTGGTCTTTGTCCTCCAAGCTCGGGTCCTCTACCAGAGACCTGGGAGCTTGAGGGTCCTGTGCAGTATCTTAGCTGTTCCCAGGACTCTTCTGGACAGAGATCTCGGATGTTGTTCCAGGAATCTGCTGGAGCCATTCTCCCAGTTTGGGGGTCAGTGCCCCGGGTGGTCCCATTACCACGGGGACCACTGTTACCTTCATCTTTCCCATCCTTTCCAGCTCCTCTCTGAGCCCTTGGTATTTGTCGAGCTTCTCGTGTTCCTTCTTCTTGATGTTCCCGTCACTTGGTATTGTAACGTCTATCACCATGACTTTCTTCCTTTGTTTGTCCACCACTATGACACCCAGTTGGTTAGCCACCACAAGTTTGTCTGTCTGCATCTGGAAGTCCCACAGGATCCTTAGCTCTGTTGTTCTCAGCCACCCTTGAGGGCATATCCCATTTTGACCTCGGGACTTCCAGGTCATACTCGGCACAGATGTTCCTGTATACTATGCCGGCCACTTGGTTATGGTGTTCCATGTATGCCCTGCCTGCTAGCATCTTGCACCCTGCTGTTATGTGCTGGATTGTCTCAGGAGCATCTCTGCACAGCTTGCACCTGGGGTCCTGCCTGGTGTGGTAGACCCCAGCCTCTACTGATCTTGTACTCAGAGCTTGTTCCTGTGCTGCCATGATTAGTGCCTCTGTGCTGTCTGTCAGTCCAGCCTTGTCCAGCCATTGGTAGGATTTCTCTATATCAGCCACTTCTTCTATCTGCCGGTGGTACATGCTGTGCAGAGGCCTGTCCTTCCATGATGGTTCCTGTTCTTCCTCCTCTTCTTTCTCTGGTTTCTGCTGCCTGAGGTACTCACTAAGCACATGATCCTTTGTGACCATCTTCCTGATGTACTCATGGATCTTCATTGTTTTATCTAGAACAGTGGTTCTGGCACTCACTAGTCCTCGGCCTCATTCCTTCCACTTAGCGTACAGTCTCAGGGTGCTGGATTTGGGGTGAAGTCCTCCATGCATGGTAAGGAGCTTTCTTGTCTTAACATCAGTGGCTTCTATTTCCTCCTTTGGCCAGCTTATTATCCCAGCAGGGTATCTGACCACTGGTAGGGCATAGGTGTTGATATTCTGGATCTTGTTCTTCCCATTCAGCTGACTCTTCAGGACTTGCCTTACTCTCTGCAGGTACTTGGAGGTTGCAGCTTTCCTAGCGGCCTCTTGATGGTTCCCATTTTCCCGTGGGATTCCAAGGTACTTGTAGCTGTCCTCAATGTCTGTAATGTAGCCTGCTTGCCCCCTTATAGGGATCTTTGGGGATCAGGACTGTCCAGCCTTCAGTCAGCATCTTATCCATTAGCAGCTGGTTCATTTGTGCTTGTAGGTTCTCATTGAGAGCAGTTAGCTTTTTTAGCCAGTAGGTGTGACTCATGTCAGGCCCTGGTGCATATTTGAGACTCTTTCCTGGATGTCTGCCACTGTGATGATTACTGGAGCCTTATCAGAGAGGGCTCCAGTAATAGTGGATCTGCTCTTAGATCCACTAGCCAACTGGCTAACTTCCCTCCAGCCTTCTTTTCCATGGAGGGTAATCTCATATCCAAGCAGTAGGGATTGTCCTTAGTGCTGCAGTCACGTCTTCTAGTAGACTTTCAGAGAGTACTTCATGTAGTCTTGGTAATCAGCCATGGAGGGTCCAGTTTTCTAGCTTGGTAATGATCTTATCTTTCAGGTCAACTACTGAATAACATACCAGTTGTTCTTGGGGCTTGGTGCCCAATCTTGGAGAGTGAGGATATCACCCCCCTGACCTCCTGTCGTGGCTCCCCCTTGCCGTAGCATTGTGTTGTACCTTGCCAATCTCTAGTTGTGATAGCAGTTGCTTCTTGTGGATGTTGGGGCTCTGAGCTGCTACAGTAGTTGTTTCTGTGTTACTCTAGATCAGGGGTCACCAACCTTTTTGAAACTGACAGCTACTTCATGGGTACTGAGTCATACAAAGGGCACCAGTTTGACACGCTCTTCTGAAATAACAAATTTACTCAGTTTGCCTTTAGTTATACATTATCAATAATGATTAATGATACTCATCTATGAGAAGACACTGATCATGTTAATGGTTTCTCCCAATAATTAGCAATGAAAACAAGGTGGGAAACATATCAATATTCAGCACTTTATCTCTTTTAATCTCAGTAATTGTCACATTTTTAGATAATCACTTACATCACTACATTTCATAGGAAAAATGTCCAATTTTCACTAGCCATTCACAAACATTTTTTTAGCAAATCATGAACTATGTTGCACCATGTTTCAAAAAGTTATTATGTAATGTTAAAGAAAAATCAACTTACATATTTTTAAATAAATCTTGTCACATTTTGAACTCATGACCAAATCTGCTGCATTTTTAACAAAATTATAACTTATATGTCATGAACACACTTTTAAATTGAACACAATTCCTCAATATTTTAATTAAACTTTGCCATGACACTGCCATGTTGCCACTAACATCTGGCATTGGTTTCTTTATTAGTGAGAAGACTGGCATTGCATGCTGTTCACCAGTGCACTGTAATCTGGTGTGTAACTTGAAACTGCAACTGTGAGTGCATCTTTCAGATGTGCATCAGTGAGGCATGTTCTGTGTTTGTTCTTGATGAAGTTCATGTCAGAAAACGCTGATTCACAGAGATAGGTTGAACCAAACAGGCTGGCAACCTTCATAGCTGCTGTGCATACACCACTGTACTTCTCTGTGTCAACAAGGGACCAAAAGTTTGGTGCAGTCTGGTAAACTTTGAGGTGTAGGTCATTTTGCAATGTTATGATTTCCATCTCCACCTGTCCAGCATCCAAGTTGAATGTTGCACTTAGTTTCTCAGCAAAGTATGTTGTGTCCACATTCATGAAAGGATTGGAAATGAATGACACACATGGCTCAAGCTGATCAAGATCACAAAACCTATTCTCAAACTCTTGCCCAAGTCTGTTTATGACTTCACAGTACTTTTCTGCAACTTTGTCAAATGTGTCAGATGCAGAAGCATTGTTTTTCAGCACCAACTGCACAGAGGGAAAGTGCAGCACTTTTTTTCTCTGTAAATCCACAGAGAAAATGTTCATCTTGGCTTTAAATGCATTTAAAGCACTTATCATATCAACAACAGTTTTACCTTTGCCTTGCAGCTCGCAGTTCAAGACGTTTAGTTTCCCAGTAATGTCCGTCAAAAATGCAAGGTCAAGGGTCCACTCTGTGTCTTCTAGCAGTGAGACGTCTTCGCCTTTGGACTGCATGAACTCTTTGATTTCACCCAAAAGTGACAAAAAACGAAATAAAACTCGTCCTCTGCTGAGCCATCGGATTTCTGTGTGTAGCAGCAGTTCACCATATTCAGCTGACATCTCCTCCAATAGCACCTTGAAAATCCTGTGCTGTTTAGCTTTGGAGCGGATGTTGTTAATTATTTTTACAACGGGAGTCATCACGTGCTCAAAGCCGATCACTTTTGCACATAACGCCTGCTGGTGAATGACACAGTGATAATGCAGAAATGTTGGGAAGTCTGGGTCACCTTTACAGTGAGCGATGAAACCTGTATGTCGGCCGATCATAGCAGGAGCCCCGTCTGTTGTCACCGCCACCAGTTTTTCCAATGCTACCTTCTTCTGCACGAAAAACTCCTTCAGCGTGTTATAAATGTCAACTCCCCTCGTAGTTGTCTTTAAGGGCAGTAGTGTCAGGAGGTCTTCTCTTGTGGAGAAATCTTCAAACACCATCCGGATGAAGACCAATAGCTGCGCTGTACTGCTGCCGTCCACGGACTCGTCGCACTGGATGCTAAACCACCTGCACTTTGCCAGATCCCGGTCCAGCTGATCGGCCAGGTTACCAGACATAGCTGACACTCGTCTAGCCATCGTAGATGCCCCCAGTTGGACGTCGGAGAGAGTACAGATTAGATCGGTTCCATTTTTGTCGTCTTTAAGTACAGTGTTAGCTATTATCATCATTGCTTCTTTGACAACTGCTCCATCTGAAAATGCCTTCTTCTTCTTGATCAGAAAATGTGTAGCTCTGAACGAGGCTTCGGTTGCTTTTAGTGACTTTTTTCCCGCCCTCGTGAAAAAAGATTGTTGCTTACCCAAAGCTGCCTTTAGCTCACTGGCTTTTTCTGCACGTAGTGCGCTTCCCGGTGGGTAGTTAGCATGGTAATTTTTGTGACACGTAGTGAAATGTCTCTCAATATTGTGCCGCTTTGCCGTCGCTACGGTCGCCCCACAAATGAGACACACGCAGGTTTCTTTCACAACCGTAAAAAAGAACTCCTTCTCCCATTCCTCGTTAAAGTGATAAGTTTTCTTTCTTTTTTCAGCCATATTTTTGGGGAAAGAAACTGCACTCAGCGCCCATCTTCGCTGTGTCCGCTAGCCTACGTTCCATTAGCACTGGTTTTGTCATGCGCACAATACTGACCATTGAATTAGAACTAGAGTAAGTCAGAGTTCACCCTAACTTTTCTAAACGTCATGTATAATGAGGATATTTTTAAGATACTGTCATTTTTAAAGCTATATAAATGCAAGTGTGATTATAAAAAAGAATAGCAACAGAATAAAAATTTTTTTAGACACAGCTCACTAGTGAGTTGTGCTATTTTTAGAACGGGCCTGCGGGCGACTCATGTGGTCCTTGCGGGCGACCAGGTGCCCGCGGGCACCGTGTTGGTGAGCCCTGCTCTAGATGTTGGGTGGCAAAGAATCCATAGGTCCCACATCTGTTTGATGGTAACTGGTTCTTATATGACACAAAGTGCTTTATTCAACATGCCTCTTATACCCAAGCACTTTTCTCTATACCTTTTTCTATGCTTTCTATCTGACAGTCACACACCACTGAACACATCTTTATTTATTTGACCTGTAAGTTATTTTTGTACTGTATTTTTGTGTGTTGTGTTTGCCACTTGAGAGAATTAGTGCACCAGTAAAACTCACTTAATTCCTTATCAGGAGGTAACAAGGAGATAACTGTGAGGGTGCTGCAGTGTCAACAGCAGGGAACAGTGTTGCTAAAGCATCGTTCAGGTCAGGCGGCAGTAACCTTGCACTGAATGCGCTCCTGCTGTGGAGTGTATAATGTTTCATTTAATTAGATGTGAAACCTAAAGCACAAACATGTATTCTTGCAGTTTATAGTCTTTGATTATAGCAGCTGTTCACTGGAGGGTTTTAGCCTTAAATGAACAAATATATGAACTTATAAGGTGCAAAGTCCCACTGTTTGTTGTTGAAACCTGAATTTAGCCAACACTGAGAAACTGTTAGCATAGGTATATGTTAATATGTTTATTATTATATTATAAATTAAGGTTCAGAGTGTGTAATTATTATTAATATGCAGTAATAAAGCATGCTAGTCATTGAGTGGATTTTCAGTCTGCTGCTAACATACCTTATTTACTGATTTATTTATAATTCATATATAAACAGGGTGAAAAAAGAGGCCCTTTGCACAGACACAGTTGCAAATCTCTAAAGTAGCAAAAGCATCTTTGCTCCACTGTTAACATACTTCTGGGGGGCACTGCATATACAAGGGAGCAGTAACAGAAGTGAATGTTGATGAGCCTCCATACATTCAGGACAGCTACTGTTTCAGTGAGAGCTGCTCTGTGTGCCTCACTCTGATCTGGTTTGGCAAATATTCTGAAAACTGAATGAGAATTTTCACAGCAAGACTAAAAACCTGCATGTACATAAGCTGAGGCAGTCTGAAACTAGCATGCATTTATTTATGCACAGCTAGACTGCAGAAGATGAACGGCAGTGTTCAAGTTATAGAGGTTCATAAAGAGCAACCTCAATTAAAAGCGTTGTTTCCCTGCAATCCCAGGTTTATACAGCATTTCCTTCCATTAGTCAGTGCCCATTAATATAAACAAATTAATATGAATCATTTCAATATATAATTAATATAAAGATAATGGTGACCTGAGATACAGCATTATTATTACCATTTTCACAAAGCCATCATCTCTTCCAGCTAAGTGCAAAGTCTGATAGTCACACTGAGGACTTCTGTGACCTCCAGTCAGCCACAGTCTGCATGTGTCTGCTCTCTGCTCAGAGGTGCCTCCTGCTGACTCGGATGCAGTTCAGAAATATTGTGACACATTCAGCCAGAGACTGTACCAAACCTAAACATACCCAGGAAATCATTTGGCTGCGTAGTATTTCAGAGATGCAATGGCCTCTACATTCATTCATTCATGCTAAGAGTTTTAGCTGAAAGAGAATCTGAGTTTGAAAGATAACAAAGTTATCTCGTTCATAACTGTGTTGCTGCTCAGCTGTACTATTTGTGCAATGCAGAGTTTACAGAGGGATGGCTCTGCTTCCTCAGATGAGCTATATGCATTACAGCTGAAACTAATTAATTTAGTTTCATGATGCTTCCTTAGAATGACTATTTGTATTTTAATAGCAAATTTGGAACTGGAACATGGAGCTAAATGGACTGAAGCTTTATCCTTTGAGTAGTAATGTTAAACTTTAGAATCAGCGTCTAACTGTGACCTCACTCACAGGTCAGGGTTCAGAGTTCAAACCTTGAAGACAGACATGAAGCAGACACCCTGAGTTTCTACACAGCTTTCAAAGACCCACAGAAGACTGAAAGCTTCCCATTTCTCATGGATGGCGAGCCCCAGCCTGCATGGGTCTGAACCTTAAAGTGGGACAGACTGTGATCTAAAACATGGATCAATGGACTGATCTCAGAACAGCCACCCGCCCTCAGATTATCCAGTCATCTCAACTGGATACACAGAGTGATGTCATCAACCTGGTTGTGAATTTATTTACTTTTATTCACGTTTGCTTTTGTGCACATTTGTTTGTTTGTTTTTTATTGTTATATGGTTGTAAAATACTGCATAATACTGCATACTACAATACTGCATGTTGTTGGTTCCATGTCCAACAACATGAGAAGTGCAAAGACTTAAATACAGCTGGACAGTTAGTTTAACAGAGTTGTGGCTGTATTTGATTGTAGCCAAACCCTGAACAGTGGACTCAAACGCAGACTCGGATCACTGGAGGAACCGAGTCCATGGACAGGGTCACTGTGGGAGAGTAGAGGTGAGTTAACATCCAGGGTCCACATAAGTGAGTCCAAGACGGTGCGTATTGACAGTTTGAGGCTTACTAGCGAGGGCGAGTGAGTCTGTTCAGGGAGAGAGGTGGGTGCTGGTGAGTCCAGGGCTGCAAAGGCTTCTGGGAGGGCAGGCAGAGAGTTTCAGCAGACAAAAGAGTGACCCTTTCCTGCAAAGAGGTAGGTAGTGCCTGAGGTTCATCCGTCTCCAGCTGGAAGGTTGCTGGAAATGTGAAAAGTGCAGAAGAACAAAGCAGGAAGAATTTCACTAAAACAAACATGAGATTACCAAGTTACCACTGAGCAGACGCTGACTCTGGTGAGGAGTGAAGGCATCCACGAGTCCTCGCATGCTGGAGCTCGGTTAGACTTGATGACAGACAGGTGTGCCTGGCATCAGCACTGAAATGAAGCTCCGCCCCCAAAGGGAGGAGCAAAAGCCCAACCCAGCCTGCAAGCAGGACACACCAGCACAGACCACGACACTCCTGCCCGCTGTTGTCCGTGATGTCTTCTGTATCTGGTCACTTTTACTACCAGCATTTTGATATTTCCCATTCATGTCACATACTGGTTACACTAATACTGCTCACAACGACATGTGACACCAGTCAAATGTAATTATTGTAGGGTCTTGAGGTGCTGTATAAATAAAATTGAATGCAATTGAATTGAATTAATTCTCTAAAAGTCTGATTCCTGTCTGAAGCCTCTGCCTCGGTCATGGGTTAACGCCAAACTGTACTCTATACAACATAAAGGAATAATATTTATAACATCTTTGTTGCAGAGAATAAAAATAGGTTTGATTTATGAACGCAATCAACAATTCACCTGACAAGCCAAAGATCCCAGTTCACTCCTGGGAGGAAACACACATCCCTTTGGATATGCGTCAGGAAGAGCACCTGGCCTCAAAAATCTGCCAAATCAAGCATGTAGAGCTACCCGTGGTGGCGACCCCTCACCAGCAGCTGAAAGTAGCTTTATGAAGCTGAGAAAAATGATCTGTGAGATCTTTGCTAAAACGAATCAGGTCTGCCTTCCATGGAGTCCTGTTAGGTTTTCACACCTGGGAGGCTAAGTGGTGAAACCCGCCTGCCAGTTACAGCAGCAGTGTTGGAGAGTTCTCCACCAACACCAAGAACATGGAGTCTGCTCACTCTGTGTTTCACTGATAGTCAAGCACAGCTGCATAAGGTGACTACATTAAAAGACAGATTAGGATCTTCTCACTTTAATCTCAGAGAACAGAAACTCTGTGATAAAATGTTCCTGTCACTTCTAGAGCAAACAACAAACACAGGCGTGGGGAAAGAAGAAACACAGCAGTCATACAGTACAGCCGCGGCTCAGATAAAAGATGTTATTTAGTTGATGCTTGAATCAGAGCAAAGGCTGCAAACATGCGTGAATTCACTGCTTTTTGTTGCTGCTGCTGCTTTGTAGCTGGATCTGAATCACAGCAGATGGCTGATGGCTTTGACTTTCCTCACAGTTTTATGAAACACTCAATAAAACCCTACTGCAATTATGAGTCAGCACTCCACTTGAGATTGCAGTATGATTTGTACATCACTATGAAGTTATACCAATGTATATTTCATATTTCAGGGTAAAATCAGCAGCCACACTGTGCTTTTTCCCTTTTCCCTCTTCACTGCTGAAGTATGAGTTCACCTCTCTCTCTCTCCTAAACACACACACAGACACACACACACACACACACACACACACACACACACACACACACACACACACACACACACAGACACACAGACACACACACACACACACACACACACACACACTCCAGGTCAGAATCATGAAAGGCATCCGCAGCCTGCAGCAGTTTGGGAGAGCTCCCATATACTCGGCTCTGACAGCAGAATTAGGGCAAAGCGTGCATGTGACAGCACGGAGATGCAGATGGATGTGCACACGAGTCAATACAGCAGTGCAGTAACACAAAAAACAAAACAAGAAAAAAAGCATGAAAGAGACTTGATCAGAACTCGGGGCCCTCTGGGTTTTCAGTCACGCAGAGAGAAACCGTTTGAGTTCAGCCTTACAAAAAACTTCAGAGGGAAGCAAAGATCTAATAAGAGCGAACGCTCTTTTCTTCTGATTCAGAAATAACGCTAACCTTCACAATAATTAGTTTGCTCTGAACTTGTGTTATGCTTCTTTGCATTTAATTCAGTTTTGTATCTGTGTGTGTTTGTTGATTGCAGAGATGACAGCCACATTCAGACTAATTAGATGGATGTTCAGTGCAGGCGTTTGGTCCAGCTCCTCGTGTTGATTTCATCTGGCTGTGGGAGGAACCTGCAGAAGTTAAGTGTTCTCTCTGTCAGCACTGATGGAGCTCAGTGATTACAGTCAAGTTTCACAGTTTAACCTCTGCTTTTTAATGCCTGAAAATGGTGCAGTGGCAGCAATGTTCATATGATTAAAATTTCCAGGCTCCAGTGTTGGGCTCCAAACACACAGAGACACAGTCAACTGCATGTTACACTTACAATCTAAATAAATATGCTCCTTTAGAGCTAAGCTGGACCTTTAGCTAACTGTGTTCTGAGGACACAGGCACATGAATCCAAGCAGCTAAAGGTGCATCGTGGTGTTTCATCCTGATTTGAAGGTACAAAGTCAGGATGCAGCCTGTTAGCCAAATGTAAAAAAGAAATGTAAAAGAAGGTTATCCTGAAGGAGTCTGGACTTCAAGAGCAACTGAAAGCTTCATTTCAGCATGGACAGCCTCTGAGTGTGTCCGTCTGCCTGTGACTGTCACCACTTGTCGTTGTCCTGGGGCTTCATACAAGTGCAGGTGGTGTTTTTTATACAGGTGGTGTTTCTTGATATATATATTTATGTATATAGTGCTTATGTATATGTGTATAGTTTTTTGCTATTTTATTTTATTCTATTCTATTTTAGTTTTTAGTTTAGTTATTTATTCTTACCCATCCTTTTCATTTTTTCTCTGTATTGAGCTGCTGTAATGCACAAATTTCCCCGTCGTGGGATCATTAAAGTTTTATCTTATCTTAATTTCTTAGTCAAAAGTGTAACTTTTGATGGGGTGAGTCGTTTGTCTTGAGTTTTGAGCCACTTACATGTTGGAGATATGCACTCATTACACACTGTAATATATGTGTGATCTGTATAGAAGCTGGCCCACTGGAAATTATTGTTGAATGAGGAGAAGTATCTGCCCGGGGGCCTGTCACAGAGTTCTTATGCCTGTGTTTTCAGTTAAAATGTATGTTTTGAGTTTCTCTTCTGGTCCTCTGTGCTCAAATGTTTTTGTATTGAACACATATTTCTGCTGGAATCTCCTCCCCCGCTGATATCATCTTTTGGACTAAATATAGCTGCTCACATCCAGCCAGCACTCCCTCACACACACACACACACACAACTCCATTTAGTGTTTATACCAACATGTTATTATGTGAATGCTTTGTCCTGTGTCTCCTCCTGCTATGTTGTTGTGCTCATGTCATTAATAATAATGTATTTAAATTGTATTGAGGTTCCTTGTCTGAAACCTTGTGCAGTGAGATCTGCATGTTCAGAGGCAGCAGCAGCAGCAGGCCCTTCATGGCAGACGCAGTCGATCCAATTTTTTAGTTCAGTTTCAAACATTAATTATGTCCTGACGTAAAACTGAGCAAAAATAATGTAGGTACAATATTTTTCATTCTCAAAATTATTGTCACTACCACATCAGTATAGTGTCTACTGAAACACGGGTTATTCTGTGAACAATAAAACCATCTCAGTACCAACATTTTATGATAATGATGGTTTGGGTACAGGGTGGCTGTAGCTCAGTAGGTAGAGCAGGTCACCTACTGATTGGAAGGTCAGCGGTTCGAATCCTGGCTACTCCAGGCTACATGCCAATGTATCCTTGGGCAAGATACTTAACCCCAAGTTGCTCTCCGACTGTTCTGTCGGAGTATGAATGCGTGTGGATGCTAGTTAATTAAAAAAGCACTTAGCTTAATTAATGATGGAAGTGCTTGTATGAATGGGAGTGCATGGGTGAATGCAAAAACAGGTTGTATAAGCGCTTTGAGTGCTCTGATTGAGTAGAAAAGCGCTATATAAGAACTAGTCCATTTAATTTCAACTCTGAAAAATTCTGACAGTGTTATAATCGTATTTATAAATTTTACAAACATGATATGTAGATTTCAATGAATGTTAAAAATTCAACATGAAAAATTTGGGAAACATTAATTAAAATCTATTTTGCTGTGAACACTATAAATAATCATGAAAATCAAGAAAAGTCTAAGTAGTAGTCTTTACGTTTGGGTGGGGGGGGTACAATATGCAAAGATTAAAAAACTATTCTGAAAAGAATTCCATGTTTTGATGTGTATGAAATTTTGGAAGCGTAACGTTATTACAAGACAGTTTAAAAATACAAACTGAACCTTTTGGGCGTGGCTGTAGCCTACTAATGGGAAGGTTAGTGGTTCGATTCCTGGTTGCTCCAGTCTGCGTGCCAAAGTGTCCTTGGGCAAGATACTGAACCCCAAGGTGCTCTTTCATTTAACCATTGGAGTGTGAGTATTAGATGGAAATGACTTAAGCGTAGAAAGAAGTGCTTGTATGAATGAGGCGTGTTGTGTAAAGCTCTGAGTGCTCATCAAGAGTAGAGAAGTACTGTATAAGAACCAGTGCATTTAGATACAGAGCAGCAGACACCTGGTAACAGTTTTGATAAAAGAGAAACAAATTTTAATCAGAACCAGTTCTGCAGAACACTGCATGTATGAAAATTAAGAGACTAAATTATGTTTAGATGAGAATATATGAATGAATGAATGAATGAATGAAGTTTTATTGCCATGTGGGTGAACAAGTTCACACATTGGAAATTGCAGTTACAGAACACCATCCAAATACACAAACACAACACACATAGGGGGATATGTGTCCTTGGGTCATGCAGCCGTTTACTTGCAGCGCTACCTTTGGCAGGAGGAGAAAACAACACATCATGGGGAAGTTAGGTTAAAAAAAAGTCATCTGGTACAGTGCTCAAAAAGAGCACTGCACCAGGGTCCAAAAAAACCACCTTAGCAAAGCATTTGCACATGTAAAGCTAGGACAGCGGCGGTAGGTGAGGTCAGGTCAGGAGGGAATGCAGACGGAGACGAGAGGTGGGGGCATTGTGGAGCCAGATGCCAGTTTCCAGCCAAAACAGTTCGCTGATAGTGGTGGAATTTCATCAGCGGCCGTGATACACCAGACCCAGCTTCACAAATCACAACGCGGAGTGGGGGAGAGAGCAGCCGCACACAGAGCCCTGGAGAGAGATATGGTTGCCAACCCAAGGCCGGCAGGGGAGCCGAATTCCTGATAACAAATGTTGTTTTGGAACAGGCTGCTTGTTTTTCCAACAGCCTTCAGTCTTACTGGGAAACCATTCGAAAATCCAATATTCCAAATTCGTTGATTGCCGTCCTCACTGTGCAGAACCGAACTATATCTCCTGATCTAACCCCTCTCGCCTGCGAGCCCGCTAATCTTGCGGCTCAGGTCCACCAGGCTTTGAGTCTGAGTTTGTACGGCTCTGCTCAGCCCTTCCACCTGGGTCGGCAGCCTCTGCAGATGTCGAACCGCCGTCCAGATTTTCTTAATTTGCCAGTAAAGCAGGTATCCACCGAGCCCAAACAGAGAAGATACTGCTACCAAAAAGCCGAATATGTAGGCGTCTTCCACGTCTTCCACTCCAAGGGCCGAGAAGCACACAGGTCTCCACGAGCTCCAAGAGTCGATGACGTATCCAACCGGGTCTGTTCCACTCAGACACGCAGGCTCCCCTGTCCCGGATCTCATAGTGGAAAAAATTCGATCAATGATGGAGAATGCCCAGTTTGCCAGATCCATGGTTCAATCTTGTTCTTATTCGGACAGTGTGTAAAAGACGCTCTCACAGCAAGCAGCAAGCGGAGAGATGGGGAGGGCAGGGAGAGAGAGATAGTGCGACCGTCTCCGACAAGAGCAGGAAGAGAATATATATACATGTTGGATATATAAAGTCCATACATGCAAATTCAAAAACCACCATTTTTTTACTGTAGCCTGATGCTTTAGTGCTGCAGCTTTACATCTGAACCATGAACGCATCACAAGGATGAGAAAGAACCTCATTACTGATGAAGTATCTCCATTCCATCACTGGGAGCAAGGACAGGCTGCAGCACACGAAAAATGGACTCATTGAACAGTAACATGCACGGACCTGCCTATCAGAAATGATCATCAGAATAAGTGATCATAAAAAGTCATCTCAGAAACACCACCTGCAGTTTACCAGTGGGCAGCTATAACCTTCCATCTTTGACTCCCCCAAGTCAAAATCTGTTTATGTCTGAATACCCCCCCCTCCTAAAATAACATGCTGGAAGTGGCCCTGTGTGGCCTGTTGGTGAAATACACCAGAAAGACTGCTGTGTGTTGTAAAAGCTTTTGATTGATGTTCAGAAATCAGCGAGTTGGTCCCATTTCTTCAGACAGAGCTTGGACACATCGGCGACCCACCTCTCTTCAACACATGACTCGTGTTCAGTCAAATTATTACAGAATTTAAAGTTTCTGTCATTATTTCAGACCTTTACTGGATGTGAAGCAAATCTAATACCTGTCTGATGTGCAGTTTTTCTGAATTTGCTTCTCCTGAAGACAGAAAAACGGAGGGCCCTTTGATGTTGGTTCATTTGCCCACCAGCTTCCCGGTGTGTAAATGGATGTTTAACTTAGCACGAAATTCCTTCGGCTCAGACTTAGCTGTCAGAGCATGTTGACTGTTTATTTGACTGAAGCGTAGCATGAAAGGATGAGAACATATTAACACCTAACGGTGCAAAAATCTTTATTTTTTTTTTTTTTTTGCTGGAGCAGAAAAGGTGTGAACTGATGGTTTTTCAGCTGCTAAGCTTTCCAGCACCTTAGATGGCAGTGGCTAGGTGATTCTAACCCCTGACAGGAGACTGGTGAATTTATGAAATATTTAAAATGCAATGATATAAGGCGTCTGTTAATCACATCTCCTGCAGAGTACATTGTGTATGTCAGATATTAAATAAGTATCCTTGTAAATGCATTCCAGTCCAATCAGTAGTAATACTTAGGCTTTCATTACTGGCTGTTTTTACCCTGCTGGTGTCTGTGATGGTGATGCAAAAAGAAAGGTTATGCAGTCAGAGAGGAGTAGTGGTATGATAAATATCCCCCCAGAATTAAGCTGTTGTCCTCCAGGTAGTTTGATGAATAGCTATACAGCAATCAAAGATAATAAGATAAGATAGTGTTTATTTGTCACATGCACAGTTATACACAGTACAATGCACAGTGAAATGTATTTTGTACCTGCAACCATATATACACACACATATAAATAAGAAGAATAAAAATAAAAAAAGTAATTCACACTATACACTATACTCTATATACTATACACTATACACACTTTTATAAATTATAATATTTACATTGTGCAATAATGGTCCAGTTAGGGCTCAGAGTTGAGCAGACGGATGGCTTGTGGGTAAAAACTCTTCTTCAACCTTTCAGTCTTAGTCCTCAGGCAGCGGTAACGCCGGCCTGATGGGAGCAGGGAGAAGAGAGAGTGTCCGGGGTGGCTGGGCTGTTTTAGGATCTTCATGGCCCTCAGCCTGCACTGCTTGGTGTAAATGTCCTGCAGGTTGGGGAGGGTGGTTCTGATGGTCCGTTCAGCTGAACGAACCACCCTTTTTAGGGCCATGAAGTCCTGCTTGGTGCAGTTTCCCATCCAGGTGGTGATGCTCCCACGCACGATGCTCTCGATGGTGCAGGTGTAAAAGTTCCTGAGCACCTTGAGTGGGAGCTTGAAGTCTCTCAGCCGCCTGAGGAGGTAGAGATGCTGTCTGGCCTTCTTCACAGTGATGTTTATGTGATGAGTCCAGGACAGGTCCTGTGAGATGGTCACTCCCAGGTATTTGAAAGTGTCCACTCTTTCCACCTCAGCACCACTGATGACAAGTGGATGGTAGTCCCTCTGCTGCTTCCTGCTGAAGTCCACGATCAGTTCCTTTGTTTTGCTGACGTTGAGCAGGAGGTGGTTCTCCTGGCACCAGTTCTCCAGGCGGGAGACCTCTCTCCTGTAGGCTGTCTCCTCATTGTGAGAGATTAGTCCCACAACAGCAGTGTCGTCAGCAAACTTGATGATGACGTTGGACTCTGACGTGGCCTCGCAGTCATGGGTGTACAGTGAGTACAGCAGAGGGCTGAGCACACAGCCTTGGGGGGATCCAGTGTTGAGGGTGAGGGAGGATGAGGTGAGGTGACCCACTCGTACCACCTGTGGTCTGCTGGTCAGGAAGCTGTGAACCCACCTGCACAGGGATGGGCCCAGGCCCAGGTCCAGCAGCTTAGAGACCAGCCTGGAGGGAACTATGGTGTTGAATGCTGAGCTGTAATCTACAAACAGCACTCTCACATAGTTCCCCTTACCAGTGTCTATGTGTGAAAGGGTCTTGTGGAGGAGGAAGGATATGGCGTCATCTGTGGATCTGTCTGGCCGGTATGAAAACTGTAGTGGGTCGAGGGTGGTGGGCAGTGAGGAGGTGATGAATGTCTTGATGAGTCTCTCAAAACACTTCATCACCACAGAGGTGAGCGCTATGGGCCTGAAGTCATTGGGGCTGCTGGGGTGTGGTTTCTTTGGGACAGGGACTATGATGGACTTTTTAAAGCAGGTGGGAATCACACACAGTTTCAGTGAGAGGTTGAATATCAGTGTAAACACAGGTGCCAGCTGGTCAGCGCAGGTCTTAAGGACACGTCCACTAATACCGTCTGGTCCAGCCACTTTCCTGGTGTTTACACGTCTAAACGCCCTCCTCACGTCGCGCTCCGTCACAGTGAGTGTCTCCGCCCCTCCGGCCGGGAGCGCAGCGGGCTGTCGGCTTCCCGACTCAAAGCGCGCAAAGAAGATGTTGAGTTCATCAGCCAGAGAAGCGTCGGCACTCACCGGGTGTGTGTGTGGTGCTTTGTAGTCCGTGATGGTGCGTAGTCCCTGCCACAGTCCCCTGGAGTCAGACTGTTGTAGTTGCTGTTCCAGTCTGCGGCCGTAGCGATGTTTTGCCTCTTTCACCGCTCTGCGGACGTTGTATGATGCAACCTTGTAGTCCTCCATGTTCCCAGAGGCGAGGCCGGAGTTGTAGGCAACGGTGCGGGACCTCAGGGCGTCGCGGACAGATTTATCCACCCACGGCTTCTGGTTGGGAAAAGTCCTGATGGTCCTCCTAAGTGAAGTGTCTTCAACAACTTTCCCAATAAATCCCACAACAGTTTCCGTAAACTCCTCGATGTCTCCGCCCGCGCTGCTGCGAAACATGTCCCAGTCGGTTGAATCCAACGCACCCTGCAGTGCGGCCTCTGTTTGATCAGACCACCGTGTCACTTCTCTCACAGCAGGGGGTTCCTGCCTGAGCCGTTGTTTGTATTTCGGCATGAGAAGCACAGAGGTGTGGTCAGACTTCCCAAAAGGCGGAAGAGGCTTTGCTTTGTAGCCATCTTTGAATGGAGAATAGCAGTGGTCTAGGGTCCTCTCTCCTCTGGTGGGGCAGTCGATGTGTTGAATCAATTCCGGTATCAGCTTTTTCAAGTTTGCACTGTTAAAGTCCCCGGCTACGATGAGAGCCGCATCACGCTGGTTAGCCTGATAGGTGGAAATCACCTCATGTAGCTCGGATAGTGCAGTGTTTGTGTCCGCCTGAGGTGGAATATAGACGGCGCTGAAGATGACCGAAGTGAACTCGCGGGGCAGGTAGTGGGGACGGCATTTCAGGGTTAGGAGCTCCAGGTTAGGTGAACATGATTGTTTCAGGGGGACAACATTCCTACTGTCACACCAGTTGTTATTAATCATTAGGCACACACCTCCTCCTCTTGATTTTCCAGACTCACTCGTTCTGTCCGTGCGATGAACACTGAAGAACTCCGACGGCTGTACGGCGTGGTCCGGTATGAGGGGAGTCAGCCATGTCTCCGTGAGACAGATGATGTTGCAGTCCCTTATGTCCCTCTGAAACTGTATCCTGGCCCTGAGTTCGTCCAGCTTGTTATCCAGTGACTGGACATTAGCCAACAGGATGCTCGGCAGTGGCGTTTGGTGCGCTCTGCGCCTCAGCCTCTCTCTTACGCCGGCTCTTTTCCCTCGGGGCCTTGTCCGTGACCTGGGTCCTTTGTTTGAGCTGGCCCACTGGAAACGCTGGATCTCCCGAGGCCAAGTCGGGTCGGGAGAAAAAGGTGTCAGAATACAGCCAGAGTGCTGTATTCTGATATTAAAAAGAGTCTGTCTGTCATACGTGATATGACACAGAGCAGGCGGAGTTATAAAGTCCAAAATTAGAGCTAAACCTAATATAAACAAACAAAGCGTAGGAGCAGGTACGACGGCTGCTGACCTCACCAGCGCCATCTTGGATATTAAGCCTATATCTGTGTAAGCAGTTAAAGAAAATGAAGAAAAAATACAGATTCATCAGTTGTCCTGGACAGATTTTCAGGTTGTGATTGTACACAATTGTATACAACTGTGTACAATCACCATATTTTCTTGGTTTACAGTCTGAAAGAAATGTGTGCAGACACAGAAGGCTTCAAAGCTGAAACCTCCTGGGAAATAAATCAAAAAGGACAATTTGTTTGTACGTGTACACGCCTGTTAATAAAGATGAATTCAGGAGGTGGCTGTGGCTCGGGAGGTAGAGCAGATGATCTGCTAATTGGAAGGTTGGTGGATCAATCCCCGGCTGCTACAGTCTGCAGGCCAAAGTATCCTTGAGCAAGATATTGAGGCCCGAGTTGCTACCGATGTGTTCATTGGGGTGCGATTGTATGTAAATATTAGATAAAAAAGTGCTTATATAAATGTGTGTGAAGGAGAATGTTGTATGAATCTCTCTGAGTGCTCATGTACTGTAGATAAGAACCAGTCAATTGGCTATAATTTCAAATGAAGCTTTAATTAAAGATTGTTCATGATCTATGTAAAGTAAGCTAGCTTGGAGAGAGAGTAGGAGAGAAGCAGTCTATCCAAAGATTATTCATTTCTAAAGCTGCTGTACTTGATGATACCTCTGTGACTGTAGAGTTTAGTTAGTTTTTTCTCTTATGAAGTTATTACTGCAGAGAAATACTGAGAAAAGAAATACACACTTCAGAGTAACTTAATGCCAACCTGTAGAGAAAGAAGATCTGAAGTCATGAACAGCAAGTAGCTCTTGCTTTACAAGAGGCTTTTCCCAATTGTCTTTCCAGGTTCGATAAATGCTTCAGAATTAATGGAATAAATGGAAGGTCAGGAGAAGTCAGCAGAGAGGTACAGTGGGTGTCTACAGTGATTTGGACAACATGGTGGAGGCTGCATGGGGATGCCAGTAGTGTTGGGGATCTTATCAAAAATTAATGAAATCATGAAGACAGAAAAGTGGTGTCAGATTTTGATCCATCATATAATACCATCTGGAAAGCATCTGATTGGTAGTGGCTTCTGTGTTCAGTGTGACAGTGAACCAGGACATACTGCCACTCCAGTAAAAACATACTTGGATACTGGGATTTAAAAAACACACAATGAAACACTATCAGTCATGAAGTGGCCTCCTCAGAAACCAGACTGCAGTAGTATTGAAGCAGTGTGGGATCATCTTGACAGAGAACAGAAGAAAAGCCAGCCAACATCCACAGAACTTTGGAATGTCCTTCAAGAAGCCTGGAGAACAATTATGAGACTTTCTTAAAGAAATTACAGTGAAGCTTGTCTAACAGAGTTCAGGCTGTGCTGAAGAGTAAAGGTAGTTGTACCAAATAGTGATCTGTCTTTGTCTTATATGCTCTATTTCCATGTATGTTTGCACATACACAACGAGCCTAAGCTTGTTTGTGAGGTAGAGAGATGCCCACTAGCTATAGTCAGCCTCTGGACCCAGCATCCTGGAGAGGCTAGACTCTGTTCCAGTCTGTTGCCTTTTGGTGAGAGGTAGCAGGCAGTAGTGGGTATACTTGTATTCACCTACTTCACTGCCTGTATGATGGGGTTTTCTCCAGTGGATGAGAGGGGTAGTTTCCCTGCATCTTCAGATTGGGGAATGGGTTCTGACTCTTGTTTAAGCTTAATTTGATTCAATTTTATTTTATTTAAATGGTCTCAAATCACAGCAGTCACCTCAAGGTGCTTGAACCAGTGAACAACAGTCCAGAGTACCCAGCCTTCTTATACTTACTGGGTAAGGTTCTGTGGATTGGCCAGGAAGTCTGGACAGTCAGCTTTAGCACACATTCAGGTAACAGCAGCTGAGGGGAGAAGGGGGCGGGACAGCTGTGAAGGTGTAAAGGAGTCAGGATGTGAGAATGAGACAGTCAGCCAGGTTCATTACTTTATGCATGTACTGTTTTGGCACGGTTACGGCCAACAGTAACCACTGAGTCAGCAATTAAAGACAACTTTTGCTGGCAGCCTCTTGCCCATCCTTTCAATGTCCTGACAGATGCTGCAGTATCAAGACTGACACGGAAGCACACGGCCTTAAATTAAAAACTTTTGCAGGATCTCGCAAAACTTTTATGGGATCTCACAAAAGTGCATCTTGGTTTTTTCTCCAGTGTCCCTTGTGGGGCTCCATAGCAGTGCAATGTCGCTGTCTACTTACCTGTGGCAAGTAAAAGGAAGAACCTCGCATCTCCTTTAACACTCATTTAATTATATGAATCACTGCCCCCCTCCCCTTTCCACACACACATATGCTCACATTTTGTCCTTTGTTCACCTCTTGGATAGAGATCTCACAGGAGGTTGATGTGCAGAGGAAGAATGGTGGATATACCAGACAAAGGATGTTGAAGATGGTGCTGCCAGTCAAGAGGAAAAGAGGAAGACCTCAGAGAAAGTTCAAGGATGCAGTAAAGGAGGACATGCAGAGGGTGGGTGTGACAAAGGAGGATTCTGGGATTGGCAAAGGTGGAGGTGGAGGTAGATGATCCATTGTAGAGACCCCTAAAAGGAGTATCCAAAAGAAAAGGACCATCATCAGTATTAATTCAATTGGTTTATTTATATAGCACCAAATCCCAACAGTCACCTCAAGGCGCTTTACATTGTAAGATAAAGACCCTACAGAGACTCTAATTACAGAGAAAACCCAACAGTCAAAACGACCCCCTATGAGCAGCACTTGGTGACAGTGGGAAGGAAAAACTTCCTTTAACAGGAAGAAACCTCCATCAGAACCAGGCTCAGGGAGAGGGGGTCATCTGCTGAGGGGGGGGAGAGACAGAGATTAATATCACAATCATAATCATCATTATAATCATCAAGCTTTTTTATCATTTAGCTGTACATACACCGGTAATGCAAGCAAAACAAGAGTGTTTCTCTGGGATCCAGAACAGAATAAATAGATAAATAACAGCATATGCAAACACCTGCAAGATCTGTGCCCCAACGAACTTGATCCCTGGCTTCTCCTGTCTGAGTGCCAAAGTATCCTTGGGCAAGATACTGAACCCTGAGTTGCTCTCCGATGCAACCACCCGA